>NW_006201399.1:673518-687991 GCF_000334495.1 Tupaia belangeri chinensis | reverse complement strand
AAAAGCAGTAAACTACGGGGCCAGCCTGTGAGCTAGTGGTTAGGTAAGCTGATTCCACATGACCAACTGGTTCAAGTCTTGGACTAGGCAGCTTGAGAAACACACCTAGTGAGTATGTGTGTGTGCCCAGAATCCAGAAAGAAGAGAGAGGAGGGAAAAGAGACTGTGATGTGACCATTTCCCCTAGGGATGCTTTCTCCCTGCCCCTCTATCCCCCTGTTTCTCTCCCATGAGTGCATGTCCCCTCTGGCAGATTAAAAAAAAGGAACAAACTACTGATTCATGCTACAGCATGGATGGACCTCAAAAATGTTTGCTAAGTGAAATAAGCCAGGCATTAATTTATACAAAAGTTCTTTAGCATACAAATCTATAAGCAGATCTGGGATAAGATAAGCAGGTTGCCTAGTGTAAGGGTGTGAGACTAGGCAATTTTGGGGGTGATGGTACTAAAACAATTTTAATGATGCTTACATGTACAAAAAGTCATTGAATTATACACTAACATGGGCAAACGTTGTGGTCTATAATTGCATTTTAGTATAACATTTTAAAAATTGTTATGCGGTCAGGAGGTACATGGTGGTTAAGGCTCTGGACTCCCACATGGCCAACGATGTAGTTTTGAGTCCTGGACCCAGCGGACTGAAAAACATGCCAGTGTGTGGGGGTGCTCCAAATCCCTAGAGGAGAATGGAGGAGAAGTGATATAGTGTGGCCATCTACCCTATTTAGGGGGTGACGTTTCACTTTCTCTCTCTCTATGGTTCTGTCTCTCTCCAATGAGTGCAAAAACTGAAATAATAATGATAATAATAATTAAAGTTGTTATGAAGACTGTATAGCAACACGAACAAATTATATGATAAGTAAAAACAAAAGATGCTAAGGATAAATACATACATATTTAAAATCCACACAGGGGGCCAACAGATAATGTAGTAATTATGTTGCTGGACTCCCACATGGCCAACTGCAGTTTGAATCTCAGACCTGGTGGCTTGAAAATCACACTGAACACAAGTGCATGCATGCTGAAGATCCCAGGAGGAGAATGGAGGAGAAAAAACTGTGACGTGGCCATCTCTCTGCCCCCAGGGTGCCAATTTCACTTTCTCTCTTACTGTCTCTCTCTCTCTGGTGAGCACATGTGCCTATAGCAAAAATCTCTAAAAAAATAAATAAAATACAAAGTATATAAATGATAACACACATAGATAAATCGGAATAAAAATTAAGAAAATATGAAGCAATAAAAGTTGCCACATCAGGGACCAGCAGATGGTTATGTCACTAGACTCCCACATAGTTGACCACAGTTTGAGTCTCAGATCTGGTGGCTTAAAACTCATGCTGGGCACGTGTGCGTGCATGCCCAAGATCCCGAGAGGAGAATGGAGGAGAAGGGATTGTGACGTGGCCATTCCCCTGAGGGGTGATTTCTTGCTTTCTGTCTCTCTGTCTCTCTCTGTCTCTCTGGTGAAGGCACTGGCCAATAGCAAAAATCTCTCAAAAAAAAAAAAGTTGCCAAATCAGTAATATGAGGAATTTTTTTGGTCTTTTAACAAAATATTATTTACTCATTTTTTGTTATACTAAAAAAGATAAAAATAGTGACACTTTTGTGTTCCATCTTTTAGACCTCCAGGAGGTAGAGGCGGCAGCGAAGGTAATATCCCTCCTAGTTTTCCAGTTCTTTTCTCCTGCATCGCTAGAGCTTTACAGACATTAGCTCATCAATCCTCGACAATCCTTGAAGCAGGCAGAGAATATTACTTCCCCACCTTGTCCATTCCAGTTCATTTACAGGTATAATGTTTTTAAATTTATGATGAGCGTTTTATGTGAATTCAGTTATAATCATATTTTATATATTATAAATCCCCACATACACGCCAGAATAAACAAAGTATATTTTAACCACCTCCTCCAAGCCAACTTATTTCTCCCCCGCTCCCATTGTCTTCTGACCTGTTCTGAGCTCAAGCTGAAGAGTCATATTACCTTTGCCTTCAAACAAACAAAAACCAGGAGGTTTGCTAAATGCTTCTGGGGGGCCAAACCAGGAGTTTTTTCTTTTCGTGCCATTCTTACATAATCCGGATGGTAGATATGAATGTTCAGGCACCAGTTTATCCAGCCAATTAATAGTATTTCACTTAGCTTTGGTTAGGATTTACTTTCTCTTATCACGAATAGGTGAGATCCCACATTACCCAACAAATGATTCCTAAATAACAAACTCCGAAGAATGTCCTTGTCACATATAAATTCCACTGAATGTACTGACGCCTCGCCTATAATGCCCTGTCCCACCTTATCTATCGAGTGACCTTCCTTGGCCTTTTCAGCTCTAGAGCCTTTTATAATATATTATCTTTTTTTCCTTCACTTCTTTTGAGTACCTCCCCCACTATAAAGCATTCTCTCTCCTGTGCTCTAAGGGTACAGACTTATGTCTTTGTCCTCTTCACCCAATATTGTAAAGTTTATCTTCCTAGGTGCTTGTTTTCCCCATTCCATTAGGAGTTCATTGAAGACAAGTTAATGCTGCCTGGGCTGGGCTGTGGCTTGGTGGTTAAAGAAACTAGGTCTCACATGGCTGACCCAGAAGCTTGGAAAACACACTGGGCACATATGCATGCATGCCCAAAATCCTTAAGGGAGGGAGGAATGGAGGAGAAGGGATTGCAGTGTAGCCACACCTCAATGGGAAAAGCTTTCTCCCTTACCCTCTCTGTCTGTCTCTCTGGTGAGTGCATGTGTCCTATGATCAAAAATAAATAAATAAAATAAAATCAATAAATAAAAATAAAAGAATAAAAAACAATTAATGTCATAATTATCTTTGAATCTCAGCACATAATGATGATGATGAGGATGACAAGGATGGTGATGATGATGGGTGTGTAGGTTTTCTAGGGCTCCTATAACAAATGCCATAGATTAGAAGGCTTAAACAACAGAAATTTATTTTCTCACAGTTCTGGAGGATAACAGTCCTAGATCAAGGAGTCAGCTGAGTTGGTTTCAGTCTGAGGCCTCCTTCTGAGGCGTGTAGATAGCCATCTTCACACCATCTTCTCCTCGTGTGTGCTCTAATTTTCTTTCTTTTATGACACAAGTCGTATTGAATTACAGCCCACCCATTTGTCCTAATTTTACCTTATTCATCTCTTTAAAGGTCTTCTCCTCATATTCTTCTACATTTAATTCCAATCCAAGAATTGGAGGTATGGCTTCCACATACAAATTTGGAGGAGAAGTTCAGGCCATAGCAATGATGATAAAAAGAATGGTAACAGTTGCCATTTATTCAGTGCTTAAACTCTAAGGGGAGTCTTCAAAAAGTTTAGGAAAAATGGGTATTATGAAAAAACTGCATGAACTCACTTTTTTTGCCCTAAAATAAAAATTTTGTGTTTTCATGAACTTTTTGAAGTCCCCTCATATATTCTGGGCACGTGACTTTCCATCTGCTATCTCTTATAGTGTGCACTAATATAACTATAATCAACAACTATAATCTTTTTATAGTTATAATCAAAACTATTGTCAAGATCTTGATCAAGTCTTATGAGAAGTTTAGTCTGAGCCAGCCAGTGGTTAAGGCAGCTGGATTCCCACATAGCTAACTGCACAGTTAGACTCTCAGATCCAGTGGCTTGAAAAACATGCCAGACATGTGTGCATGAGTGCCCAAAGTCCCAAGAGGAGAATGGAGGAGAGCATTGTCATGACCATCCCCTCTGGGGGATGCTTTCTCACTTTCCTTCTCTCTCTGTCTTTCCCCAGCAGACCCTCTATTGCAAACAAAAACAAAACAAAACAGGAGGTTGTCCTTCCATTTGGCTGGAACCACTGTTTTCTAGTAATTCATCAAAGTAACAAACACAAAGGGAGAAGAAGAGAGGTATCCAATGTATGCTCTCTAGGCCTTTTAGAAAACATGGACTGGGGGCCAGCAAGTGGCATGGTGGTTAAGGTGCTAGATTCCCACGTGGCTGACCGTGGTTCAAGTTTCAAATCTGGCAGCTTGCTTTCTCTCTCTCTCATGAGCACATGTGCCCTGTAGCAAATTTATAAAAAATAATAATGATAAATAAAAAGTTTTAAAAATAAGAAAACATGGAGCGGTGCCTTGAGCAACATAAATATGAATCTACAAAAAAGGTGATGTTGTAGACATTAAGAAAATGAGTACTATTCAAAAATGAATGTTCACAAATGTTCCCATGGCAATGGGAAGAATCTACAATGTTACTCAGCATGCTGCTGGCATTGTTATAAACAAAGAAGTTAAGCCCAAGATTCCTGCCCAAAATATTAACGTGCAAATTGAGCATATTAAGCACTTTAGGAGTAGAGCTAGCTTCCTAAAACATGTGAAGGAGAGGCCAGCAGGTGCTGTGGTGTTTAAGGTGCTGGACTCTCACATGGCCAACTACAGTTCGAGTCCTGGATCTGGTGGTTTGCTTTCTCATTTTTCCTCTCTCTCTCTCTCTCTCTCTCCCCCTCTGGTGAGTGTACATGCCCTTTAGCAAACTAAGTAATAATGATAATTAAATTAATAATTCTTAACAATAAAAATGTGTGAAGGAAAAAGAAGAAAGCCAAAGATAAAAGGACCTGGGTTTTACAGAAGCACTGACCTGCTCCACCCAGAGAAGTGTGCTTCGTGAGAACCAATGAAAAGGAGTCTGAGCTGCTGGAACCTATCTCTTATGAATTCATGACATAACAGGTGTTAAAAATAAATGTAAAAAATCTAGACTGTAAAAAAAAAATTGATTAAGTCATAGACCCAAGGTCATAAAGGTAATGAATATATACTAGAAATGGGGTTCAACGCCAAGATATTTTGTTTCCTGAACTACACTCTAATTATGCTCCAGACCAGTTGCAGCTGCACAGAGGTGATTTGATGTTCAGGGATGCTGGAATTCAGATGAGAAGATACCAGGTTCAAGACCTGAGCTCTCTCTGTATGCCCCAGGCACACCCATACATGTGCGTGATGCAGGCTGGCTAGAGCTAGGAGTGGATTATGGCATGAGGACTTCGTTGGGTATGACTCTTTTATTTCTCTCATGGAAGATAAAAAAAAAATCTTTTAAAAATATAATATTGATGTTTTACTAAGTATTTAGTGCATGTTTGAAGAAATATGACTGAATAAAATAATGAATAGTAGGGCCATGTCACATTACATCATATCACGGCTCTAAAAAGTTACGAAAAATACGCATGTAAAAGTTTGGCAGACGATATCCTCAAGGTAACTATATTTTTGTATTCGAATGCAGACCGATTAGAAGGGATTCTATAAATGTACAAAATTTATAATATTGTACTTTGGTTTCAAAAATAAAAGTTGAAATCATGCAATCAAAGAACTATAGTACTAGAAGAATTTTCACATATTACCTGATTTAAACTTTTTTTTTTTAACAAGTGAAGAAACAAAGGCACAGAAAGATTAGTTTTACTTTATTAGAACGGCAACGCGTTATCATTTACACATTATTATTCTCACTATTTACCATCACTGTGCTCTTAGGTGTAGAGTGATCACACTAGGTTTTCCTTCTCCTCAAGATCACTCCAAAATAGCTGGGATCTTAGTTACATGAGAAAGCGGTAGAAAAGGTTAGGGACCAGCAGTGGTGCAGTGGTTACGACGCTGGACTTCTTCACGGTCGTCAGCTACAGTCTGAGTCCTGGACCTGGAGGCTTTAAACTCAAGCTGGGCTTGTGTGCCTGTGTGCTCAAAGTTCTGAGACAAGAATGGAGGAGAAGGGATTGCGGTGTGGCCATGCCCCACTCCCTACCTCCCAATCACTGAAACAGGGATTTCTCACTTTCTCTCTCTCTCTCTCTCTGTCTCTCTGGAGAACACATACACCCTATAGCAAATCTCTCTCTTAGAAAGAAAGAAAAAAAAAAAGAGGTTAAATCAACAATCCTTTAGAACCATCAAAGAGAAAAATTCCTTTTTCTCATATGCCTTTTTATTTTTCCTATTGCTACTCATCCAAACTACAGAGAGAGGTTTTTTTTTTTGTTTTTTTTTTTTTTTTCTTCTATACGCTGGCTGGGAAGAATAGCCTCTAACCATTGTTTATGAAAGGAAAAACAAAGTTCTGCAAAATTCCCAGGAAGATTAGGCACATTAGGGGTGCCAGGAAACTGTGTTCATAATCACACAATTCATGACATCGTCTTCAGTAGGGTGCTGGGCCCTGCAAGTAGAACCTTGGAAAATTACAAATAGTGAGAGACAGAAAGAAAAGCAGAGCATGTGTGGTCCCACTTCCTCGAATGAAGAAATGAAGTTGTAGGAGGTAAAGGGAACAACCCAGGATCAATTAGCCAATTAGTGAGAGCCCTAGAACCAAAGGCCTCTTCCACAAACAAATTAGGTGGATTTTGTCAAGTCTCATTCATGCCCAGCAATCTCCTCAGTCAGGCAGTGCTTTCTAAAATGTGTGCACGTCACTCATGGTTGCACAAGGTATCTCTAGCTGGTGTTTCAAAACCAGTCAACATAGCTAGCCAGTGGTGTATGGTTAAAGCAGCTGGTTCTCACATGGCCGACTGCACAGTCTGAGTTCCAGACCTGGTGGCCTGAGAAACATGCAGGGTACATGGGCAAGGGTGCCCAAAACCCTGAGAAGAAAATAGAGGGGAAGAGATTGGGATGTGCCATTCCCCCAGGGGATGCTTTCTCTCTCTCTCTTTCTCTCTCCAGCAAGTGCATGCACCCTGTAGCAACTTCAAACTAAACAAAACCAAAACAAACTGAACCAACATTTTTTAACAGTTTATTTATTTCAGATACTATTAGAATAAAACAAGCCATCAGAGCTATGAATTCACAGATACAATTGATTTAGAAGAAACTAAGAAGTTTATAGCATGGTGGTTAAGGGCACTGGAGTCCCACATGGCCAACTGTGGTTCGAGTCCCAGACCCGGCAGCTTGCTTTATCACTTTCTCTCTCTCTTTCACTCTTATTCTGGCTCTGTCTCTCTCTGGTCAAATTAAAATAAATAAATGAATAAATAAAGTTAAATAAAACAATTATTTGGAAAAAAAAAGATTTTTATTCCGAAATGTTCTCTTTAGATTAAAAAAAGTGAGTTGATTTGAAGAAAAGAAATCAGTGAATAACATGACAGTATGATTATATGGGAAAAAAATCATAAAAGGATGCTAGCAGGTTGAATTAAGGTTTGAGATGCACTGAACTAGGATAATGCTCTTTTTTATAGATGTGTGTAACTAGTGCATGCAGAGGAGATGGAATTACTCATGAATAAGAGAAAAATATTTTTCCATATAGTCCAGGAATCTGGCCTCTTCCGTCCCACCAGCACTAAGATTGCTCATGTCTGTTCCGCAGGGCATACAATTTCACGAGTTTAGGGTTGCCGCCAAACAGAGCTTTTCCCTTTTTAGAACATTGAAAAAACCTTGTGAGAATAGCAGAGGTCTCGAAGTTGTATTGGTATACGTACATGTTTGGTGCCAAAATGATGAACCAGAAAAGATCCCATTGCAAATGTTCTCATGGTAATCTGTCACTTATCAGATCCCGGTCTTTTATCTGAAAATTGGCAGATTGGACAGCAACCAGTCGCCACTTGTTCTTTACAGTTGCTGTTCTGACATGTTGACTGTGAACAAATACATTTTGTTTTTATAAGGTGAATAATATCCTGAAAGGGCACCTTAGGTTTCTCGTTGCCTAATTTAAGCTGGTCCCAGATAACCTTCGTCTTCAACCCATTCCTTTCTTTCTTTAAAATACCCCATTAAGTCCTCGAAATTTACAAAATTAGGGAATAGATCAGGGGAGGCTTCTGCAGAGTTTGCCTGTGGTGGTTTCAGTTGTTCACAAAGTTCTGTATAAAGATTTGTGTCTGGAACATTTGTAACCCACTAACAGAGGCCTGACACCACCACCCCACCTCCCTGTTCCTGCCGCCCCAGGAGGATCAAGCATTAATCCTCTGATTTGAAGTGTGTGGGCCCAAAACTCTGGGCCCAGAATCTTAGCCCAGTCCTTACCCAGAGGCCCATGGGTAATCCTCAAACCTCCCACTCCTAAAGAGCGATGTGTGGTAACGTTTCCACCAACAGGCTCTGCCAGAGCAGTTCCAAAACAAACTGGGAAGAGGCAAGCCCAGCCCCGGGGTCAGATCGCACAGCCTTCTGAAAGGTATGCAAGACAACAACAGATTACAGATTGCGCCAACTTTCAAAACTTCCCAGAGAACATGATGTCCAAAGGCCCTTCTAAGCTGTTCCACACACCTCTCTCCCTGCCCCTTGTGTTAAATGTGGTTGGTATCGGACATCTTCCTGGTCTTAGAAATAGACCCTCCGTCTTACCTCATGAACCTCCAGTCTACGGCCATGAGACGGTAAGTGAGAACTTACAAGTGGTCAGACTGAATATGAGTCAGCAATTAGAAGCATATAAGGTAAGTCAGCTCCAGGCTTGGGAGAGATCTCACACCACCATCACAATAGTCCTTTCCTTACCCAGCCCAGCTCTCTCATTTGACTCCTGACTCTCCTAGTCATTTTCTAGCTTCAGACTAGAGATTCTGGCTTCTAAGGTGGAAGCAGCATCTCTTCTCTGGTTTCTGGGCCTGGCTGGCTCTCTTTCAGCTCCAAGATGGAGCTCCATATGCTTTCTTTTTCCCACCCAGCTCTTTTTCTTTTTCCTTCCTTTCTTGCTGATATCTTCTTCCCATTCCCCATGGCCTGAAGTACTCCTTCTACCTCTCATTCAACTGGAAACCAGGGCCTTTCTGTTAAAATGCTTTAGCATGAAGTGCATGACAATCAAATGAAGGATATTACCATGTACATCACTTTCGGTGGAGAATGTCATATACTGCATGCATACTTCAAAAAATTATGGGGCTCGCAATTGGCATAGTAGGTAAGGTGCTGAACTCCCACATGGCCAATCGCGGTTTGTGTCCCAGACCTGGCGACTTGAAAACTATGCTGGGTATGTGTGTATGCATGCCCAAAATCCCAGGAAGAGATTGGAGGAGAAGAGATTGTAGTGTGGCCATCCTCCTGGGTGTGGAGGGTCACTTCTTACTTTCTCTCTCACTGTCTGTCTCTAGTGAGCACATGCACGCTATGGCAAAGATCTTTAAAAAGAAAAACATATTGTGTGCTATAGAGAGGTACAATAATTAAGTGTGAATAAGAAATCATAAAATAGGGGCTGGCAGGTGGCTTAGTGGTTAAGAGTGCTGGAAAAGTTAAATAAAATAATTTTTAAAAAGAAATCATAAAATAAAATTTAAAAAGTTTTAATAAAAGGAATTACAAAGAAAAAATTAAAAATAAACAAAAAGCTTTAGCACTAGCTAAAGAATTCTACACAACACATTTGAAGACTCAATTGCTTATATACATTCTATAGTCACTGCAGAAGAGAAGTCTGCATATACTTATGAGGTATCTTCTGCAAAGGCAAACCACTTTCCAAGGAATTTGCATTGGATCTCTAACCCCTGGAGATTCTCTTTAAAAATTGGAAGAAAGATGGATCAGCTGGTGGTGCGGTAGTTAAGGTGACTACATAGTTGACCATGCAGTTTGAATCCTGGACCCAGTGGTTTGTGTGTGTGTCTAAAATTCTGCAAGGAGAATAGCGGAGGAGGGGATATGGCAGCAGGGCCATCCCCTATGGGGAGTGCTTTCTCACTTTCTCTTTCTCTCTCTGTCTCTGTCTCTTTCTTTTTCTGGCAGTGCACATGCCCTAAAGCAAATTTCAAAAACTAGAAAAAAACAGTGGGGGGGAGCAGGTGGCATGGTCATTAAGGTACTAGACACTCCCACCTGGCTGACAAAGGTTCAAGTCCTGGACCTGATGGCTTTCTTTCTCCCTTCCCCCCTCCTCTCTCTCTGTGTCCCCTATGGGGAGTGCTTTCTCACTTTCTCTTTCTCTCTCTGTCTCTGTCTCTTTCTTTTTCTGGCAGTGCACATGCCCTAAAGCAAATTTCAAAAACTAGAAAAAAACAGTGGGGGGGGAGCAGGTGGCATGGTCGTTAAGGTACTAGACACTCCCACCTGGCTGACAAAGGTTCAAGTCCTGGACCTGATGGCTTTCTTTCTCCCTTCCCCCCTTCTCTCTCTCTCTGTATGTTTGTGTGTGTGTGTCTCTTTCTCTCTGCAGTCAAATTAAAATAAATGAATGGATAGATAAAATCAAATAAATAATTTTTTTTTTAAAAAAGAAGGAAACAGTGGGAAGCTATACTTCAAAGATGTTTACTATATAAGAATGTATTTCATATTTTGATATTACCCTTAGAGGTAAGAAACTCTTTAAAAATATCTCTAATGTTTCTTGAGCAGTCACAGATTCTGCTAAGTTGGCAACAGACCAGGTGAGCATACTTCCCAGTCAGCTGATTGTGCCTGGTAAGGAAACGGGTCTTGGACAGCAGACCAGGGGAGGCAACCTTCTTATCAGATACCTTTAGTGGAACCTGACCAGTCCACTGCTTCTGCTGTGGCAAGTTCCACGTTCCAGTGATAGGTGGTCAGGGGACTAGTCAGGATCTCCAGCCATCTTTTCGCCCTCAGGTTACTTGGCTCAGGAGAGTACCCTGGGAAAAAGAATCTGACTGGGCCAACGTGAGCCACATGCTTAAGTCTTGGTAGAGGTGGGGGTAAGATGGAGTGACATGGGGGAAGGCGGAAGGACTAGGGTAGTGCAACTTGATCCATCCCACTCATACTACTCTCAATGTTAACATGTTACTTCCCCCAGGAAAATAAGGCCATTGCTTTCAGAATAAAAGAGAATAAACTCTTGAAAGCACAAAACAACTAATGCTTACCACAGTGGTGGAGCTGGGATTCCATCGTTCCACCACTTTCCAATTTGAGAAATAACACACTTGTCTTCAACAGAGTTAGGATCTGCCTCCCTCCAACTCCTTTGCTCAGTTCTAGTTTTCCGGCTTGAAGCCACACAACACTAGCCTATTCTTTCCCCCTCAGGCTGTCCTGCAGTTACTTGAAGGCATTTAGCATCCTCTCCTCTCTCATGCCCCTAGCCCCAGCTTCCTCAATTCCCAGCTATAAATATTCCCGGTTCCTTAAGTCTTATGCAAATGAGGCGGTTGGATGATTATCTTCTCCACTCTGGTAATTCTCTTAAAAAACAACTTTAGATTGTTCATTTTCCCAATTAAAGTGTGGGGACCAGAGGAATCCAAGGCAATACTTCTGATATGTTTTGGCTCAAACTACGTACAGCAGAACTTCTCAGAATCACAAAACCTTAAAGACCAAACTGTCCTTTGCTTCTGAATCTTGCCTGATGCTGGCTCTCATGGCCAATGGGCCCAGTTCTGTATCTTAATATCACCACTTTTGCTGTGTGACCTCAAGTGAATTATATGAGGGTTTTTTCCAAAAGTTCATGGAAAATGCATATTATTAAAAGCCAATGGAAGAATTTTAAGGATTATTTACTTAATTTTATTTATTACTATTATTTTTAACTTAACCAGAAAGAGAGAGAAGGAACGTGAGAAAGCAAGCCATCAGGTCTGGGACTCGAACCACAATCAGCAGCCACGTGGGAGTCTAGTGCCTTAACCACCACACCGCTTGCTGGCCCCAAGCTTATTCTTTAATTCACCTTTTTCAAGAACTTCCTAAGTTCCCCCACTTAACCTCTACAGCAGGTTTCCTCCTGCTGTCTATAATCATAGTACGTATTTATGATCACTGCAATTATTAAATGAGACAACCACGTGCAGTTTTTGGCTCATATCAGGCCGTCGATACACTTAATTCTATTACCATCTGTTTTTATCATCATTATTACTATTATTTATTCCACCTCAAGTCAAGGGCCACTCTGAAAGTGGGTCAGTGCGAGAAGTCATGTCTTTCCTTGAGGATTTTCTCCAAGCACACTACAAAGGGCTGGTCAAAGAACTAAGTTCAGAATTTCTGTGCACTATCAGAAAGAAATATTCTCAGTCAGGAATAGAAGCAGAACCTTCTGGAGAAATGTGCAGTGCTACCAGGCAAGGAAAAGGCCTTAAGGTACCTCCCTGCTGGTAGATCAAGTATAAGCTAATTTTGCTTTGTTTGTTTGTTTTCTTTCAGGATTTGTAGAAAGCTGTCAATACTCAGAATCCATGAA
Source organism: Tupaia belangeri chinensis (assembly GCF_000334495.1). Classification (NCBI taxonomy): domain Eukaryota; kingdom Metazoa; phylum Chordata; class Mammalia; order Scandentia; family Tupaiidae; genus Tupaia; species Tupaia belangeri. Next base: position 675,788 of record NW_006201399.1, on the reverse strand, counting down.
GATTAAGTTCCAATTATGGAGGAGTAAAAACCGATCTGCATATATTTTTTTCTGATAAGATACTTCATAATCAAGTGACTTCTCACACCTATCACCAGCTCTGCTCACCTGACTTTCAAACTTGAACTTACTGCTCCCACACTAATTAAACAAACAAAACAAAGCAGGTATGGGGTAGATGTAACATATCCTTTAGAAAATGGTCTTCGTCCTTTGCCAAGCTAAGACACTGCTGCTGAGGGGATCTCCGCGTGGTGGGGGAGAGGCCGAGGTGACGGCCATGGTCTCTGGTATGGCAATTCATGATGTAAATGACAAAGACAGAATTGAAAGTGTGTGCACCACTAAGAAGCCATCTGTGGGACTATTAACAGGGCAGATTTGAAAATCAAAGACAATTAGACTCCACGAAATGTAATTTGTCTATGAAGGACCAACTTTTGCTCATTCATCACTACATTGGAAACCGCCAGCATGCCTATCTCAGAAGAGGAGCGCAGTTGACTGTGAAGGAGTGATGAACCATCTGAGTTCAGATCCTAGCTCTGCCACTTACCAACTATGATCTTACGCATGTTCTAGAACTTCTCTGTGCCTCAGTGTCCTTATCTGTAAAACGGGGATCATGGCAATACCTGCCTCCAGATGGTTGGGAAGATTGAATAAGAACGTGTAGATAGCTTAGCACACCGTATGGTAACAGCAGATTGCTATCGTTCTGGCTGATTTTCTATCGATTCTGATAAATGGTCTGTAAAAAATAATCTTCAGGCTCAGGTTTAGTGGCATAGGCAGTAGGGTGCTGCTACAAAACAATACTGGGGCCATGTGGGATGCCCAAGTTTGGATGCTGGGTTAATGTGAATATGCCAGGTACGCTCACGTGCACCAGTGGTTGTAGGAGGTTAGGGGGAGGATCACGGTGTGGGGAGACCCTGTAGCGAGTCCCTGGGTATCTCTTTCTCTTGAAATAAAATTTTAAAACTTAAAAAAATAATAATCTGCTTTTTATGCAAAGAAAGAGTTAAGTTGCCGCACTAGGAGCTGTCTTTTCCACTAGCAATAATCGGCACTGAGACAGTTGGCTTTTGTCTGCTTGTTTCGTATTTGCCCGTTGACTTGTAAGATTCTTCTTTTGCTATAATTAACTCTTCGAACTGGCAAGGCAGCCAACTCTTCTTTGCTTCTCCCATCTCACTCCCAGAACCTTGGTGAAGTGCATCCTGGGACAATATCTTAGGGCTCCAGAGTTTGAGGACACACAGAAGAATGGGAAGAACCTATCATTTATTTGAAGCTAATTTCTGCAGTGAAAAGAAATGATGTGAAAGAAAAGATTTCAGAGGCCAGCAGTTGGCATAGTGGTTAAGGTATTGTACTTCCACATGGTGGACTGTGGTTTGACTCCTGGACCCGGCAGCTTGAAACTCACACTGGGTACGTGTGCATGCATGAATACGATCCTGAGAGGAGAAGGGATTGTGGCATGGCCATCCCCACCTAAGGGGCGCGGAAGGTGACTGCTCACTTGCTGTCTCTCTGTCTTTCACTGTCTCTCCGGTGAATGCAGTCACCCTCTAGCAAGAAAAAAAAAAATTAAAAACCTCTCCAAAAGGAAAGAAAGGACAAGAAAGTAAGAAAGAGGAAAGAAAGAAAAGGGGAGTTTATTTTTTAGAAAACTAACTTAGTTTTAAAAAAAAAGATTAACTGCCTGGAAATTTGCAGAGTTGAGTTTGTTTTAGCAATGCTCTCTCTTACATTACCATGTTCAAATCCCAGCCCCTGGGTTTGACTCTTTCTTCTCATCAACCATGACTGCTATACAGTGGACTGACACTACCAAAGCCTCTATGAATTCAAAAGGGAGTCATGCTATCTGTGTTTCTGTAGATTTTTATATTACACTGTACATTATACCTATGTACATATTTATATTATCCTAATCACTCATTATTTTAAACACCAAAAAGAGACAACCTGCTTATTTACAATGAATTACTTTCTTTAAATATGTTTTATCGGAACCAGCAGATGGTGTAATGGCTACATCGCTGGACTCCCATGTAGTTGTCCGTGGTTCGAGTCCTAGACCCGGTGGCTAAAACTCACACAGGGCGCTTGTGTGCATGCCCAAGATCCACGGGGGAGAATGGAGGAGAAGGGAGTGTGGTGTGGTCACCCTCCCTGGGCGGGTGATTTCTTGCTTTCTGTCTCTCTGTCTCTCTCTGTCTTTCTGGTGAGTGCACGTGCTCTATAGCAAAAACCTCTCA
>NW_006201399.1:644793-668068 GCF_000334495.1 Tupaia belangeri chinensis | reverse complement strand
GAGTTTTAAGCCACCAGGTCCGGGATGCGAACCATGGTCGACTACGTGGGAGTCCAGCGACATAGCCATTATGCTAACTGCTGGTTCCCGAGCCATTATAATTAAGTAGGCAGTAATTTAAAGTACTTTATCACCAGATGATTGATTTCTTGTATTTGATGCTTGCTTATAGGTAAATAATCCATATCCTGGAGCAAGGGAAATGAACAGATCGTTTAGGTTGCACCGACATACATTCAGTTTTAAAGCAGGGTTTCTCAACTGCAGCACAATTGACATTTTAGTCTGGATAATTTTTTGTTGGGTTGGTCTGTCCTGTGCATGGTAGGAGTTCAGCAGCATCCTGGCACTTACCCACTAGATGCCATTAGCACCCTCCCACAGTGGTGACACCCAACAGTGTTTGGTTATCATGTGTCCCCTTGGGGCAGTGTTATACTTAGAGAACCTCTGAAGCCTGGCTGCACTTTAAAATCACCTGGGAAGTTTAGAGGGAGATAAACAGTCAGGTGCCTAGACCTTACCTTCCACACAGATATTTTATTGTTGTGAAGCAGGCCCTGGGCCTTTGTAGTTTATGCTGGTGGTGTGGTGTTTTAGTCATTTGTTTTTCATGTGTTTCTAATGCCCAACCAGGTTTGAGAAGCACCCCTGAGGAAGAGCACACCACAAAGTGACAAGCTAGATAATTTCCGAAGTTCTTTAATATCCGATCTCAAGTCCTTCATGTGTTTCTACACTTTTGTCTCTGTCTTCCTTTTACTTTAGTCTCTAATAATGCTTTAATAAACTAAAGGATTAGATACTTAATTTTATCTAACTATAAATTTAATCATTTGTTTTATGGATTATACCAGAACTTAAAGCCTTCCTAGAGCTGTTCTTGAGGGTTAGATGTATAAATAGTATTACAGGGCTTTTTTTCTGTTAGTTGATCCAATGAATATTTGTGCATACCAGGAACAAAACAGACTTTTTCTTCATGAGACATATATGCCACTGAGAACAATGATTTTCAAATTTGTCTGCTGTTGTGTAGAGATTTTTTTCCATATCTACAGTATCATTTTGTTTTGGAGAAGAGCATTCCTTTGGAAAAACAGTTGCTAAACAAGGGCCTGGAGAAAAGACTTATGGTGTAATAGAGTGTAATTTGCTCTTAGGTCGTGTTACTTCTACTCCTTCAAATCAGGGCAAACACTATAATAATAACTTTTATTTGCTGAGTGCTTTTTGTGTGCAGGCAAGCACCATAACTGAGTGTGGCTATGATTTACATACTATTGGAAGGGGAGACTTAGGGAAGGTTAGGTATCCTACCCAGAATCATGTGACTGGAAATTGACTGATGCAGAATTTGACTGTAGTCTTGAGTTCTGAACTAAGCAATACCACCTCCCACCTAAAAGGGGTTCCATTGCCTTTACTTTAACATTGTTCTTTTCCAGATATATCACCTCCCTAATCCAGGGGGATCTTAGCAAATTGTTAGAATTAAATGGAAGTGATAACCAGAATACACAAGGAACTAAAGAAGCTGTTTGGAAAAAAGATGATCAACTCTATTAAAAGATGGGAGAAGGAGTTGAAAAGATGTCTCTAAAGATGACATACGAATAGCCAAAAGGCATATGAAAAAATGTTCAATATCCCTCATCGTAAGGGAAATGCAGATAAAAACAACAATGAGGTACCACCTAACCCCAGTCAAAATGTCTAATATTAAAAAAACAAAAAATGATAAGTATTGGCGGGGGTGTGGTGAAAGGGGAACTCTTTCACACTGCTGGTGGGAATGTAAATTTGGTCCAGCCACTGTGAAGAACAATTTGGAGATTCCTCAAAAATCTACAAATAGAACTACCATATGATCCAGCAATCCCATTCCTTGGTATCTACCCAAAGGACAGAAGAATTCTTCATAGGAAAAGTGCTTGCACATCAATGTTTATTGCGGCACTATTCACAATTGCGACGTCATGGAACCAACCCAAATGTCCCCGTATGGAGGAATGGATTGAAAAACTGTGGCACGTGTACTCCATGGAATGCTACTCAGCCATAAAAACCAACAGAACCCTGGCTTTTGACAGAAAGTGGAAGAATATGGAAGATTGGTTGAGTGAGGCAAGCCAGGCTATGAAGGAGAGACATTGTATGTCCCCACTTAACATATACCGAATGTCTGCACTCTATAACTGAAACTGATTGACTAACGGCTGAACAAACACAAGAGATGGGTGTGAATGTCAGATGAGGTATATGTGGAGGACTGGGCCCTAACGAAGGACATTTGGAGAAGGGCTATGGAAGTAGAGAATTAACGGGATGGGGAAGTGTGGTGTTATCAGTTGAAGATATTTTGATTAACGGGACTAGGGAGAAATGTTCACATATTGAAATGCTCACATTGTAAGCTAAACAGTGTGATTGAATGTATATACAAAAATAAATTAATTTAAAAAAAGACTTAAATGGAAGTAACATATAAGAAATTTTCCTGTTGTCATAGTTATAGCTTTGTGACATGGTAATAGTCTTTAAATGATGTTTCTCAAATACTTATTTATTATCAATGTACCAGGATCATCTTCACTTTCATTTTTGCCCTTCAACTTCAATTGGAATTAAATTACTCTCTGACATTTCCTCTTGGTATGTAGTGGATGCCAACCTTATTTCTACTGGGGATCAGAGAAAGAATTATACCCTAAAAAAAGAGATGAATATTTCCCCTTTTCTCCTAAAGTGGTAATACCATTCTAGATAATACTAGTCTAATATTAGTAACTTCTCTAGAGAGAAGTGAATTTATTTCATATAATGATGACTTTTTAGGCACTAAGGCTTAATTCTAGGGCCTTCACTGGTAAGATTGCAGAATGCATCAAGTGGCTCTGCTGTAAGATTTTAGACTGGATAATTAAAGTGTTAATTTACTACTATTAGTCTTAAGAATTATTAGACTATGGAAGTGAGATAACAGTGCTTCATCAAGCAACATTATACCATGAAAGGAATGATATATGACAGACTGTTTGTGTTAAAAGCAACTATAAGACCTATTTCATAGCTCAGAGTTAGTGTGGTGCTCTAGAGAAGCCAGATCTCACATGGCAACCATGGTTTGGATCTTCAACCCAGTCAGGCTGAAACATGCTGAGTACACAGCGATTGTCCAGAATTTAGTAGGCTGGAGGAGAGGGATTGGTGTGTCCAGACCCTGTGAAGGATGCCCTTCTCTTTCTCCATCTTTGTTCCACATGTGCACACATAGGCTCAAACAAAAACAAAACTGATTTTTACATGAAAGCAGAAGTTTAGGTTTTTTATTTGATAGAGTCTTAGAGAGGGAGGGTGTTGCCTTCAAGTTTTCCAGTTCATCAAAGAATATTCCACTCTAGAAAAACAGAGTTGAAATGCATTTGTATTTATTTCTTAAAGTGTTACATATTTTCCAAAATTTACTATAAGTTTTTTCTAAGGAGTTACATTATTTGTAAACATATTTGAATAAAAATATATTTTATTCTGGGACCAGTAGATGGTATAATGGTCGTGTTGCTGGACTCCCATGAAGCCGACTGTGGTTCAAGTTCTGGACCCAGCAGCTTAAAACTCAGACTGGGCACATGTGTGTGCATGCCCAAGATCCACGGGGGAGAATGGAGGAGAAGGGAGTGTGGTGTGGTCACCCTCCCTGGGCGGGTGATTTCTTGCTTTCTGTCTCTCTGTCTCTCTCTGTCTTTCTGGTGAGTGCACGTGCTCTATAGCAAAAACCTCTCAGTATATATATATATATATATATATATATATGTTTTATCAAAGTAATTATCTTAATTTTCAAAATGTACACATCACCCACAGTTTACTGAAGAAAGAGGCCCCCATAGTTTGCCTTTTTTGGGTGTCTTCTGCATCAATACTGAGGGAAATAGCCAAACATTGCCATGCCACCTCAGGAGAGACACTACCTTTCAAGGAGCCCGTCTTCTTTCTGCTCTCAACAATATTATGACAGAAAAAGGGGTGGGGGGAAGGAGGAAGGGGTCGACTTTTCAATTCTATTATCTTTGGCATTTTATACCAGTCTGGGGTTTCTCAAGTCTTGAGACAAAAAGCACACATTCATTTTAGACATTAAAAGAAAAAAGTTCTGAATGCCTCTGTAGTTTCTTCCTTGAGCTGTCTTCAGAGAGCTATTTATTTTGCTTCTTTACCTTGCAAATAGCTAACGGCTTCCAGCCAGGGCTCAACCCAACCCTTTTGTGCCCTGCAGTCATCGCTGAGTCTTTAAAAGAAAACCGATTCTTTGGAATGCTGTGCGTGCACATGCCTGTCGGACCCAGCAGGCCCCACCTGCTGAGCAGGTAAACCAGATCCCCAGAGCCGGCCTCTGCAGCCACATTCCAGCCAGGCAAGCTCTTACTCTCTAATTGTTACCTGTCAAACAGGTCAACCCGGCACTTGGGTCTGGTCCAAACACGCACATGTTCCCACGAAACCCTAAACCTGCAAACCTTTGACCTTTCCATAGTTCCTGAGTTCCCTGGATTATTTTAACCAGGCCTGATTTAAATCCGAATGGTGACTTTTTAACTGGCACACAGGTTCTTCCCCTACTCTGCCCCCCTCCCCCTCAGCCAGAGACGAACCTGCTGGGCCAAGGATGGTAAAGTCGATCATACCCAGTGTGAGGTTTCTGGATAGCGCGCGGAGGTGACCAGATGACCAGAATACAGGCCCAGGGAGCAAGCGCTCCTGAAACGATATCCACAGGTCCTAAATCACGCGTGGCAATCACCCGCTCTCCACGCAGATCGAAGGGAGAGCAGAGGCGGGTACAAGCATGAGACACTCACAGTGAAATTTTCCTTTCCTTTCTGGAGAAGGACTGGCAGTGGGTAGTGTGGCCTACGAACTCAGGCAGGGGAGCTATCTTGGCCTTGGCTTCCCTCTCTAGTAAAAGGAAAGAGGTGAGGCATTGGCTATGAAGACCTCCTCAGCCCCAGTGTATTCGTGATAAAGCGTGTGCACACCCACGTGAGTGTGAATGTTAGAAGAAGAATAGGAGGAGCACCCTTCCCAGGGTCTGCTCACAGTGCCACCTCTAGTCCTCCAGCTCCTCAGATCTTGCGCACTTGCATGCAGGTGTACCCAGTGGCCTTCTGGGAGCCAGTCTCCCTTAAGCAGTGGCTCACCGCTGTGCCACAGAGCCGGCCTAGTACTGTGTTATGGCCCAGTGCTGTGTTCCTGTTTCTCACTGATGCCACCCACAACAGGGTCATGTCAGGGGAATGCTAATGACCTCTTCACCAGCACTCCTGGGGCCTGAGTGAGAGGCTCAGGTGTTGCTGTAGGGGGTTCCGAATCAGTTGAGGGCCCATGTTGATTAAGGTACTAGGTTTGGGGACTTCCCACTTCCTTCCAGGGCTTCCTCCTCTTGCAGGGAAAAATAAGTGGAATATAAGCCACCCTAATGTGAGCCTTGCTTCTGCATTTCACTGAATGAGTTTGCTCATTTTCATTTGGGAGAGGTGATTGTTTGGATTTAGTGATGCAGACTATCATTTTTATTTTACCCATAATGGATTCAGTATCAAAACTATAGGCTCCCTGAATCCAAACCCTTCATTCTACAGATACGGACGGCGAGGCCTAGAAAGGAGGTATGAGCCACTCAGCTAGCCGGGTTTCTCTCAGAGGGGACCCTGGGAACTGGTGGAAATCGTGGGTTTGCAAAATTACTGCCTGAGAAGTGACACTGGAAGGTTCTTCCAATTACAGAGTTTCAAAAATCCAGCAAAGAGCACAAGCCTCCCCAGCAGGTTTCCAAGACAGTGCCGTGCTGTCAGGCCAGTCTGCTGGGGGTGTTCTCCTTTCGGGCTGGACAGGTTATTCTACAGAGAGCTCAGGATCACTCCGTGCAGAGCAGGAACTGGCACTTCCTGCTCTGTTTGTCCAGCTCAGACTTGTCTGCCAGAGCCAAACCCGCTGGGCCAGCTCCCAGGAGAGAAACTTCCCTGGGGCTGTGGGTGGTGGAGTCCAGTAGCCTGCAAGCCTGCTTAGCATCCTTTTTGCCAAATGCTTGCTTTAGGGAGAGCAGAATGCATGGACTCAGGAGAGTGGACTCCAACAGAAGCCTCCTTGGTTGTCCTTTGGGATATCATTAATCCCTGAGGATGATCTATGCTCTGGGCACCACGATTCCCACAAAGGGGCTGTAGATACGGAAGAGGCCTTTAGAGGCCGGACTGGACAAACAGGTATTTTATCACCTTTTGAAGATCTCCAAGAACATGGAGACACACTATAGTTGCTTTAAATAAATATTAAACAGTATTTACACAACATAACCAATAGCATTATTTTTCCTATTACCAAACACAAAGCTTTCCACAAATAATTAGTGGAGTGGCTATCAACTCTGATCAAACCCCACATGTCCTAAACGGAATGCTATCCCCTGGTTTTCTCCACCTCGTCCTGACCGTGGAACACTGAACAAGTCACACAGACTTTCTGCGTTTACGCCTCCTCAGCTGCAAAATGGGGACAATCATCCTTCTTCCCCAATAGTGTCATTGTGTGGAATAAAGATAAAGTCCCCTGCCTGGTATGGGATCTCGAACATAATAAGCGCTTATTAGATGCTGTTGCTGCTAATACCAGACTTACTAAGATAGTGACTCATGGCCCCGCTGGTGGCATGGTAGTTAAGGCTAGATCCCACATAGATGACAGAAAACCTTGCTAGGCACATTTGTGTGTATGCCCAAAGTCCCAAGAGGAGAATGGAGAAGGGACTGTGGTATGGCCATCCCCCAAATGGGGGTGGTTTCTTACTTTCCCTTTCTCTGTGTCTCTCTCCAGGGAGTGCACGTGCTCTATACAAAGAAAATAGTCATCCATGCGACCCAGTTTCTGCATGGTACATCTGACAACCAAATAGTACCTTCAAAATAACTCCAAGTTCTCTCCTCGTTGCTCTCTGGCACTGTGGAGGGGATGCTCTAATTTCCTCAGACATCAGAGCAGTTTCTTGTCTCGATTATTGTCTCAACCATCCTTCACATTAGTCCCTGCTGCTACTTAGCAATTGTTGGTAAGGAATTGGGGATTCTAAAAGATTTCAACATCAAAGAACACAAAGCATGATCAGAAAAGGCTCTTGGTAGGACCAGCAGTTGGCGCAATGGCTATGTTGCTGGACTCCCATGTAGTCAACTGCAGTTTGAGTCCCGGACCCGGTGGCCTAAACACATGCCAGGTGCGTGTGCTTGTGTGCCCAAGATCCCGAGAGGAGAATGGCGGAGAAGGGATTTTGGCGTGGCCAGCACACCCCCCCCCGGGGGGAGGGTGATTTCCTTTCTGTCTCTATGTCTCTCTCTTGTCTGTCTGGCGAGTGCACGCGCCCTATAGCAAAAACCCCCCCAAAAAAAAAAAAAAAAAGAATAAAATGCATTTAAAAAAGGAAGAAATTGGACTTTATCAAAATTTAAAACTTTTTCTCTTCAAAAAAGAAAAGAATACATTAAGAAAATGGAAGATAACAACAACTGAATAATCTGATAACTCTGTAACCATATTGGATTATTGTTCCTCTCCAACCCTTTCTGTAAGCCCCAGGCTGATGTCAAAGCAGGCTTTTACAGCAGGGAGATCGCCCTAAGACTGAGAGAATCTACTAGATGGGTAATCAACTCCCAAATCCTCAAGTACGGACGGCTCTTCTTGTCCTGGCATTTCAAAAACAGGAGTGACCCAGGCCACCCCAAGCCTACAATATGACCTCTAGGGATGGATGGAAATGGACAGGTCAGCTGAGATTTGCTGGACATTTGACTCAGGGGTTGGTAAGGAAGTAAATCAGTCAAGGTCCTGTGAGAACCAGATGGTACACTTGACAGTTACTTCTCGAATCCATGCTGAATGAACCGACTATAGCCAATGAGTCGCCAGATCCTATCAATTCTCCCTCCTAAACCTCTCAGACCCACTGACTACCCACACTCTCATTGCTTCGACCCCAGTTAGAGCACTGAGGTTTGCATTTGGGTTAACACTGGCTTCTGACAACACTTCATGTGGCCTTTGGTGGTCTGCTAAGGCTTATGTCTCCAGCCTCACTCTTGTCTCTCCCCCTCTCTGCTCTAGGACACACTGCACCACCATTCCCTCTGCTTGGAATATCCTCTCCCACAACCCCTTCTCATCCTTCCGATCTCAGCTTAGCTATCACATCCTAAAGGCATGTCTACACTCAACTGGTTCACAACCCTCTTCCAGTCTCTAAGTAGCATGACAAACGCTATGGCCTCCACCCAGGTCACTGTAGCATTCTGTGACTAGTTCAGTGCCTGACCCACTGTGACTATTTAACATGTATTTTCCAATTTAATCTGTGTAGTCATCCTAGAAAGCAACTGAGACAGGAAGTAATTTCCCAAGGTCATCCAGCTAGTATAGGAGCAGAATGCGCATTGATCCAGGCTGCTGGGTGCCAAAGTGAGTGCTTTTAACTTCTACAAGATGCTGCCCTAAGAACACTCAATTCACTCCATAGTCAAACAAGTCAGGGGTCAAATAGTGAAGATCTGAGTCACTGATGAAAGAGATCAAAAGGTTCTAACACTCTTGAAATTCAAATTCAAGTTAACCACTCCCTTAGATGGTGTGGGCCCCTCTGGAATAGCTGCTCTTTGGGCCATACTAAATTAATATTTTCACCTTTCTTTCTTTTTCTTTCTTTCTTTCTTTCTCTTTCTTTCTTTCTTTCTTTCTTTCTTTCTTTCTTTCTTTCTTTCTTTCTTTTTCTTTCTTTCTTTTTTAACTTGATATAGGGTATATCTCTCACTGGAGAGAGACAGAAAGAGAGAAAATGAGAAAGCACCCCCAGGGGGATGACCATATTGCAATCCCTTTTCCTCTGTTCTTCTCTCAGGATTTTGGGCACTCATGCACACATATCCAGCGTGTTTTTCAAGCCACCTGGTCCAGGATTCGAACTGTGTAGTTGGCAGTGTGGGATCTAGCTGCCTTAACCACCATGCTACTGGATGGCCCAACATTTTTGCTTCTACGAATACTCAAGAAAACAGTTTTAAGATGAGATACAAGACCCTGAGGGAGGCCCAGCTCCATAGTCTAGTAGTTAAGAGAGCTGGATTCTTCATGCACCCCAAATCCTGATAGGATGAAAAGTTGAGAAAGGACTGCGGTGTGACTACACCCCACTGGGGAGGTGCTTTCTGCCTCTCTATCTCTGGCAAGTGCACATGCCCTCTATCAATTAGAACACACACACAAAGAAATTTATAGAAAGTGGCAGGATTTATTGAACAAATGATGTGAGAAAGAAATGTTTTTCTTAAACTAGTCATCATAAGTCCTTACAAGACAATGCAAGGTACAAAATAATGAAAAACAATAAAAATTAATATGGTATATATTATGAAAAGGGTAAGTCTAACTGGTGTTTATAAGAATTCCTTGATGATTTAAGTATAGCACTAGGACCAGCAGAAGGCATAGCAGTTAGGGCAGCTGGATCTCACATGGCCCACCACAATTCAAATCCCAGACCTGGCGGTTTGAGGGACATGCTGAGTGCATGTGCACGTGTGCCCAAAATCTTGACAGGAGAATGGAGGAGAAGAGCTTACGGCCTGGTGGTCCTCGGGTGGATGGTCTCTCATTTTCCCCTTCTCTCTGATCCTATCCTCTCAACTTTGGTGAAGACACTCACTCTCTAGCAAATTAAAACATAATAATAAAATTAAAAAGAAATATAGAACTAAAACCCACTGAGTCATCTGTACCAACCCTTGGGTCAACCAAAGAAAAAAAGTCATGTTAAAAGAGGAAACATTCAGTTCAAAGTGAGGAGCTGCAGGAATTAGTTTATACCTTGAGAGTGAGTTAGGTAAGAATGTGGCAGCCCTTCCCACCTGGAAATCATGGCTCCTGTTTATGGAAGCAATGCGTTTAAACTTGAATGTCGGAAAGCTATGTGAATTAATTAGTGGCAGAGCGAAGCAATTGAAATGTAGCCAACTTCCCACCTGTAAAAGGCAATAATGTTTCATAATAACGTATGATAATTACCTTTGATAGTGTGAGAACACAGGAGGCTGAAAAATCAGTGTAAAAGAGAAGTGCTTTTATGAAACAACCACATACATACACACACACACACACACACATACACACACACAAGGGGTTTGTTATGCTTAGTAGGAAGTCTCTCTGTGGAAATGATAATAAGATTGAAGATCTATCCGTGTCCAAAGAAAATTAATTCTGACCCTAGAGGGAACTTTGGAGAAAAAGAAACCATACCACGGAATAAAATTGGCTAAAAACTGGCTGGAGAAAAAAACAATAGCTCAGCTCCTCTTAAAAAGAGGGACTCAAAAGTGCAGGCTCCACTGTTCAGGTGTCAATATATACACAGAATACATTAAGAAAATACAATGGGGCCAGCAGGTGGCATAGTGCTTAAGGCACTGGACTCCCACTGGCCGAGGTTCAAATCCCAGGCCCAGAGGCTTGAAACTCATGCCAGCATGTATGAATGTGTGTCCAAAATGCCAACAGAGGAGATTATAGCATTGACATCCCCCTTGGGGGTGATTTCTCACTTTCTGTCTCTCTGGCTAGCACATGCACCCTGTAGCAGGCCAGCCCATAGCATGGTGGTTAAAGTAGCTGGATCCCACATGGACTGCCCTGTGGCTCAAGTCCTAGACTTGGTGGCTTAAACATGCTGGCTAAGTGCGCGTGTACTCACAGTCCTGAGGGTGAGATGGAGAAGGGTTTGCAGCCTGACTACGTTCCTTGAGGGATGCTTTCTCACTTTCCCTCCCCCCTCTGAGCCTCTGGCAAAATTTTTAAAAAAGTATAATTCATATGCTAGTAAAATTTCAAAGGAACTTTATCAATTAGTACGAAAAGAAATATTCTCTCAGTCGGGACCAGCAGTTGGCGTAATGACCATGTTGCTGGACTCCCATGTAGTCAACTGTGTTTCGAGTCCTGGACCCGGTGGGTACGTGTGAGTGCATGCCCAAGATCCCAAGAGGAGAATGGAGGAGAAGGGATTGCAGCATGGCCATCCTCCATAGGAGGTGATTTCTCGCTTTCTGTCTCTCTGTCTCTCTCTGTCTTTCTGGCGAGCACATGCACCCTACAGCAAAACCGTCTCAAAAAAATATATATATATATATTTTTTTATATATATTAGTCTATTGTGTGTTCTTGAACTTGCAAAGGGCTTCCTAAGATACAAAGGAAATAGAAGACACCATCGATTTTAATCTAGTTGGGTAGATGAAGTGAGTACACTTTAAAGTATGGACAGTCCAAGACAATGGAAGCAGTTTAGATGCCTGGAGCCAAAGATCACACATATGGATTAACAGAAAACGATCTACAAAGTGAATCTCTAGGAATTATTTGCAGTTGGCTTGTTCCATTTCTGACCAGCATGCCAGAATATCTCATCCTCCCAAGGGTACTGGGGCTTACTGATAGTCCTCAGGAGTTTACCATATCCAAAGTGCTTTAGGTGTGTTATTCCATTTAACTGTTAACACTACCACCAAAAGTTAAACCTTAACACCATCCCTGAGGAAATTGAGGTACAGAGAGGATAATCTTCTTAAGTGACAAAACTAGTAAGCAGCTTGTATATATAAATACATTTTAAAAAATCTTTGTTGTTAGTTGTTTTGTTTTGTTTTCCTATAGGGATTGTGATCACCAGAGAGAGACAAAGAGTGAAAATGAGAAATCACCCTTCTCCCCCATAGAGGATGGCCATACCACAGTTCTTTCTCTTCCATTCTCCTCTCAAGATTTTGAGTAGGCACACACACACACTTGCCCAAAGGGGTTTTCTTTTATTATTATTATTGTTATTTTTAGAATTATTTATTTACTTTTATTTATCATTGTTTTTTTTTATTTGACAGGAGAGAGAGAGAGAGAGTGTGAAAGCAAGCCACCAGTTCTAGGATTCAAACTACGGTCAGCCATGTGGGAGTCCAGCACCTTAACTACCGTGCAACCTGCCAGCCCTGCCCAGAGGGATTTTCAAGCCTCTGGGCCCAGGACTCAAACCACAGAGTTTGTCATGTGGGATCCAGTCGCTTTAACCTCCACACCACCTGGTGGCCTGCACTTGCAATGTTAACTACTACACTCTGTTGGGCAGAAAGTAATGCTCAATGACTTTCATGTGGAGCCTCTGGTCAAATGAAAAATCTATCACACATCTCAGCCTTAACCTAAATTTTTCTGCTAAAGTGCAACAGCATTAAAAACACAGACACCTGGTTTGGAAATCACACCAGATATCAGTGTATTACATAATATGGCTATCGTACAAAGGATTTTCAATGAACTGCTACCATCCAGGAGACTTGCCAATTACATACTGAAGCCTTCGCAACATTCCATTCAACTTATAATGAGCAGAGTTTTGGCAGCATTTCATTCTTTCTCAAATTGGAATGTCCGATTCTGCCTAGTTTTGTCAAAAGAGGCTGGGTTTAATGCATACAACCTACTTTCTTAAGTAGGATTTCATCCTTGTCCCTATTTAGGCTATAAGAAGCTGCTAGGATCCACAGGACTCAGATGTCTTTCACCCAATGACATTTACAAATCAGGCAAGAAATAGCTAAATTTCACTGACATGAAGGTGACCCAGTGGTCCTTGCTGGGAACTGCCCCCTGTATTAAAATCCAGTCTGACAGGGTATCAGGATTAAATGAAACTGATATCCCAAGATTTCTAGCTCTTTTCATGGGTTGGGAATATGTTGGATTGTTTTCTTACAACAACTCACACATTGGACCCATTCTTTTTCTTTTCCTTTTTGTCTTTCTTTTTTTTTATTTTTTATTTTTAATTTTGGCTACAGGATGCGTGTGCTTTCAGAGGAGAGAACGTACCTCCTCTCGGCAGGTGATAGCTGTACCTCAAATCCCTTCTCCTCCATTAGATGAGGATTTGGGGCACACAAGCAGACATGCCCAGTGTGTTTCTTGAACTGCCAGTCTGGGACTCAGCACAGTCAGCCATGTGGAATCCAGCTGGTTCAACCACCATTATCAGGCTTACAGCTAATGTATATAAACATAGGTATATACATATACACATTGAACACTCAGAATGATTGGCTAAAGAGGAAGAATGTAAATAAATTTAAAAAAAAAAAGAATAAGTGGAGCCAGTGGGTGTCTTAGTGGTTAAGGTGCTAAACTCCCACATGGTTGACCACAGTTCAAGTCCCGGATCTGGCAGTTTGAAACTCAGCCAGATTTACGTACATGCATGCTCAAACTCCCAAGAGGAGAATGGATAAGGGACTGAGGTGTGGCTATCACCCCTGGGGAGGTGATTTTTTGCTTTCTCTCTCTTATCTCTCTCTGTCTCTCTGGTGAATGCATGTACCCTATAGCAAAAATCCCCCCTACTCCCCCCAAAAAGAAGAAGAAATGTCTAAATCTAGAGAATTGTGTGGATTGATGGAGACGATGTGCTGCAAACTCAGGACCAAGACACATTTGACTCTACACCTGAGCTCCAAAGCACAGAGACAGAGGTGAAGCAGTGAAGACACACACCCTGAGAGGCCCCACATGGGAGGGTTGCTCATTCTTTTTCAGAGACCACTCTGAGTGTGCTGGGCATGTGTGTGCCCATGATCTGGGATTCGCCAAAGCTGCAGGCGGGTAATAATGTCAAGATCCCATGGGGGTGCCATATCTCTGTCTCTCTCTGTGTCTCTCACTCATATAATAAACAAATAAAATGAAAGAAAAAGAAAGACAACACTCTGGGCCAGTCCCATGGCATAGTGGTTAAGTGAACCCTAGTTGCTTCAGCTTGGAAAACATGCCAGGCATATGTGTGTGTGTGTGTGTGTGTGTGTGTGCCCAGGACCCTGAAGGAATGGAGAAATGGAAGAAAAAAGGATTGGGGTGTGACCACACCCATTGACAGAACTTTCTCTCTCTCTCTCTCTCTCTCTCTCTCTCTCTCATCTTGTGAGCACATACACCTTCTAGCAATTAAAAAAAAAAGCTAATTAAAAAAGAAAGAGAGAGAGAAGAAATCTATGTAATGCAAAAGGATTTTATCTTGGTGCTCAGCCCAGTGGCTCTGAACCAAGCATTTAGGAGTGAGGTTAATGATTGCCAGGTAGGTTTCTTAAGCTCTTTGGATGTGCTTGGATGCTCAATAGCTCAGAGCTTCTCAGTCTTGGCTACACATTAGGGGCACCTGGAGAGATATTTTTAAAATACCATTGCTAGGTTCCACCCCCAGAGATCCTGTTTAAGTGGTCCATGGGTCCACTTAAATGTTTCCCAGGGCCCCTCATGTGATTCTAATGTGTATCTAAGATTTAAAGTCATTGCTTTAGGCCTTTGCATTTCTTTTTCTAGTTGCAAATGTTATGTCCTTTAGTGTTTGAAAAGAAGCTACTGAAATCAGATCACTTTCCTTCTGCCAAACATTAATTTCATGATTTATTTATTTACTATTTTTCAGTTTGACTAGAGAGAAAGAAAGAGAGAGAGAGAATGAGAAAGCAACTCACAGGTCCAGGACTTGAACCACAGTTGGCCATATGGGAGTTCAGCATCTTAACCACCATGCCATCTGCTGGCCCCCATTAATTTCATTATTATCAGAGGATATCAAAATAGCAAAATTCAGTTTAGTCACTTGACCATTCAGTTGAACTATTTGCTGGGTGTGCTTAGGTTGGCATTTCATCTTTCTAGAGGATAGGATCACAGTGTAGTTTATATAAAAGGAGCCCCTGGAGTGGCTCAGCGCCCAGCCTGCCCTTTGTACATAGCAGCCTGTTTGTATGTCCTCTGTGTGTCATGCACCGGACTAAGTGCCTCAACTATGTAGTAAGCAGGATGATGTGGTCACTGCTCAGGTAGAACTTCCTGCCTCCACGGAAGGCGGTCACACAGGAGACTTCTTCCCTGAAGTGTGACTGTGGAGGAGGGGATGGCTTGCCAGAGGAGTTGAAATTTGAACCAAAACCTGAGGAATGGGTACTGGGCTGGGGGAGAAGAACATGCTGTCCACCCAGAGGGTACATCTCTGAAGAGCAGGGGAGAGTTTTCTGCGCTCCTAGCTCAACAAAGGGACTGGATGAGAAACAGAGACTTCAGTGGAAGGCAAGGCCTTGTTACAAAGGGGTTTGTGGGCCAAGTTAAGAAGTCTGGAATTAATCACATGTGCCAGGGGAGTGCAACATGTGTGAGCCTTGAAAGGTTATTGTGGCCACAAGGTGGGGTGTAGAGGACCAAAAGCACACACAGAAGATGGCTTATGGATGACTGCGGATCTGGGTGAGCGATGGTGGAAGCTGGGAGGAAGACAGTGACCTGAAGAAGGGCAGAAATGGACATATGTGAAAGAAAAACATATATACATACATATACACACACACACACACACACACACACACACACACATATATGAAACTAGAGATGGAAAATTTTTGACGATAACATGCATGATTAAGTCACTATGCATCATATTCTGGATGGGAAATCACATTTTCTATGCTATGATGTTGCTTAGGGAATAAATGTAAATTAATTAAGTTTTAAAAAGTTTCAGAAAAAAATAATAAAATAAAATAATTCTTTCTTTTTTCTTCTTTTGGAGAGGTTTTTGCTGTAGGGCATGTGTGCTCGCCAGACAGAGAGAGGCAGAGAGACAGAAAGTGAGAAATCACCCCCCAGGGGGGATGGCCACACCACAATCCCTTCTCCTCCATTCTTCTCTCTGGATTTCGGGCACACTCGCACACGTGCCCAGCATGAGTTTAAGCCACCAGGTCCAGGACTTGAATTGTGGTTGACTACATAGGAGTCCAGGGACATAGCCATTATGCCAACTGCTGGTCCCGATAAAATAGTTCTTAAAAAAAAAAGAAAGAAAGAAAAAAAAGAAAGACATTCCAGAAAGACAGGAAGTGGAGAGTGCCTGACTAGAGTTGAAGGAGAAGGTTGAAAGTCGTCTGAGATGGCTCCATTTGTTGAGATAAAGCACAGAGGAGAGAAGACCTGGGTGGGAAGGGGCAGGGAAGATGGTGACTTCTTGTGAACACATTGTTTTGTTCTGTTGTTTGTGCGAGAGAGAAAAAGTGAGAAAGCACTCCCCAAGGGGATGGCCATGCTGCAATCTCTTCTCCTCCATTCTCCTCTTAGGACTTTGAGCAACAATGCATATGCACCCAGCATGTTTTTCAAGCCACCAGGTTCCAGATTTGAACTGTGCAGTCAGCCACATGACCTTGGACAAGGAGATTCTTTCCAGCTAAGGCAATCCAGGAAGGGATCAAGAGCTGATGGCTGGTGGCCAACAGTACTTCCACCAGCTGAGGCAAAATGTCCTTCCATAAAGGGGAAGAATTCCCTTTACACCACTTGGTTCAGCACTTGGTTTTGAAGGGCTATTTTCAAAAGCTGAGTTCCTGGGAAGCAGGCTCTGAGACATAGTTTAGCAAGTAGGATATTTCTTAGTGTACTCCTGAGTCTGACACCCACAGAAAGGAGGGGGGTAGGAGTAGGGGAAGGAAATGACGAGCTTCAAGGCAGGCCTACTGGTGGCTTAGCTGTGGCAGAGTTTATTTTCCAAAGTTGCACATCAACGTGTAGCTCACCCTACGTGTTCTCATTTTTTTTTGTAAAGAAGAAATTGTTTTAAAAGAATTATTTAATTAAATTAAATTATTTATTTATTTTAATTTGACCAGAGAAGGACAGAGTGAGAAAGAGAAGAAAAGCAAGAATGCAAGCTGCCAGGTCCGAGACTTGAACCCCATGGTTGGGCATGTGGGAGCTCAGCGCCCTTAACCACCAGCTCCCTTAACTGCCCTTATGACCTTGGAGGCGAGGGTGGTAAAAGACAACATGACTTCTGCCCAGCTCTTTCTCTTAGGAGCCTTGAGTCTATAATTAAGAAATCTGGCTACTTGGAAGTCTCCATGTTAAAAAGAGCCTGGGAAGAGACCATGTGGAAACAGAGAGAGATGACCAAGGAGCCCAGTGATTTGAGTGTGCCCTGTCTCAGTTCCAGCATGTGAGTGAGTGAGCTTTAAGGCACATCCAGCCCTAACCTCCTAGCCATCGCAACAGACACCAAGTGGAGCAAAGTTAAACTCTTTGTCTTCTCTAACCCCAAGATACATGAGGAAAGTAAATATTGTATATTTTTAAGAATTTTTTTTAGAGAGATTTTTGCTATAAGGTGTGTGTGCTCGCTGGAGAGACAGGGAGAGACAGAGAGACAGAAATCAAGAAATCACTCCTCAGGGGAGACAGTCATGCTGCGATACCTTCTCCTCCATTTTCCTCTAGGGATTTTGAGCATGCACGCACACACTCCCGGCATGAGTTTCAAGCCACCAGATCTGGGACTCAAGCCACGGCTGACTACATGCGAGTCCAGTAATGTAACCATTACATCATCCACTGGTCCCAAGAATTATTTTATTTAATTTTATTCATCATTATTATTTTTAAAATTTCACCAGAGAGAGATAGAGAGAGAGGGAAAGTGAGAAAGCAAGCTGCGAGGTCCAGAGCTCAAAAAGTGGTCAGCCACGTGGGAGTCTAGTGCCTTAACCACCATACCACCTACAGACCTGAAATGTTATATTTTTAAGCAGTTACACTGTAGGCGTTTTGTTATACAACATTAAATAACGCACAACAGCACCCCTTGAGGAACTTTGGAGCTAGGATGGCTTTTCAGAGCCATTCCAAACTGGGGCCAGATAGGTGAGCCTTTGATAGTCTTGCACTGATCAGTGATTGAATGTGGGCTGCTCTGAAAAATGACATGACCTTGGACAAGGAGATTCTTTCCAGCTAAGGCAATCCAGGAAGGGATCAAGAGCTGATGGCTGGTGGCCAACAGTACTTCCACCAGCTGAGGCAAAATGTCCTTCCATAGAGGGGAAGAATTCCCTTTACATCTGAGCAGCACATCACCATGATTATTGGGTTGTCAGAAAAATCATGACATATTTTTTCCATGTTTTCCATGACTTTTCTGACAACCCAATACAACAAGGAGACATCAAGTCAACTACATGGTAGGGAGCTGGCTAATCAGGTAGAGTCTGGAAGGGTATGAAATGGGGAAATACTAGCCCAATACATTTTCTGTTGGGGTCTGAGGACTGAGAACAACCTACATCTCATTGTGGGCTTGCCTTTTGACCTAACAAATTGGTAATCAGAATTATTACCAAATCACCCTTACACTACACCCTTATGAATCTCTGGATGAGGATGATATCAAAGCCACAGGAGAGTAGGTGAGATGCCCTCAGGAAACTGTAGGATGAAAAGAGAGCCCTGGAATACCACTATTTGGGAAGAAGATAGAGATGGCAAAGAAGATGGAATAGGTGTGGGGAACAGAAGTGGTTCCCAATGGGAGCAGGCAACTGTAGGGAATGCAGATGAGAGTCCAAGGAGGGTGAGAACTCTGGGATGTCCATGGGATTTGGTAACAATGGAGTTATTGTTGGTTCTAGGCAGAGGGTCAGGGTAGCTGTTAATGACATGGTACGACCTTGGTGATAATTATCCTGAGCTGCTTCTTGGCTGAGGTCCTTGGGGAAAAGGAAGGGACTGAAGCTAAGAAGGACCCCAGAGGATTAGGTGTAGTATGATTTTGGACGGGCCCTCTCAGAGCTAAGCCAAGACAATACAAAATAAGATAGGAAAGAATGAGTGCGAAGTTAAAAGCAAGGGAAAAAAACCTGTCAGGCGAAACTAAAGACAAGCTAAAGGAGCCAAACCCAGAAGACTGTTTATTAAATTGGTACCCTTCAGGGTTTACTCAGCCAAAACAAGGCAACCCCAGTGAAGCTCTCACTAGAATAGCTACTTTAGTAGCCCAGAGAACAAATGTATTTGGAATCAATAGACTGGGGTTTGGTTCCCAGCACCACAAAGCAGTACCTCCTTGGAAAGCCAAATCACTTTTCTAGGCCACCATTTCCTTACCTGCAAAATGGAGATACTAATACCTACCTTGCTATTTTGCCACAAGGACCGTGGCTCACTCATTTGTTCAATGAGCATATACTAAGCGTTGCTACACACGACACTACAGTAGGCACACGCTATACAACAGCAAACAGCACAGACCAGGCCCATGCCCTCCTGGAATTTGTTCTCCAGTGAGGGAGAGAAGTAGGAAATAGATGATAATGACAATAGTGATGTGAATTTGTGATACTCTATAAGGAAAAGAAGAAATATTTAGAAGCCAGCAGTGCTTGGGACATAGCAGGTCCTCAGGAAGTGGTATTCGTATTCAGCCTTGCCCTTGGGAAGATGTTTAATGGAATCATGTTCAGAAAATTGTAAAAAGGGAGACAGTCTTTGGTATCTGCAGATCCCCCTCTCCAATGCTTTCTTCTCCTAGGCAGCTATGGTATTTCATTTTCTTTTCTTATCAAAATTGTTTAATCAGTGGCATTAAAGTTTTGTGGGAGGAAGTGAGCAGATTGGGGGAAGGAAGGGTATTGCCTCTGGGCTTCCAAACTTGTCATGAAGTAGCTGCCCGTGCCTTATGATACAACTCACCCTCGAACATCTCATGCAAGAAAATCAAAGTTTGCTTATTTGCGACTGCTTTTGTTCTTAGTATTTTCTCCTTATGTATTCGCTTACTGGAAAGAGCATAAAGGTGCTTTTCTTGGGATAGTAATCTGCATACCACATTGGCACCTTTCTTCCCCCCCTTAACTTTTGTGGAGCAACATTGACACAAAGCTGACTCATGTGGCAGGAGAGTTTGCCAACATGAGCTGGGAGTAGGAGAGGCGTTTTATAACTTATCGGCCAGAAGAATCACCGATAATAACCCCCGTTGGGTTAGCACGTTCATATCAAGCATGAGGATTGGTACTCTCCCCACCTCCATGACACATTAATTCCATTTCACAGCTGAGCAAATTGAGACGCAGAGAAGTCTGAGGAGCCACGGAAGGACTCAGAACTGGGACTAACCACAGGGCTTAAGTTTCTCGAAGCCTTTCCGCCACATCCAGTTGTGTGGAGAAGGGTCAGAGGAAAACCAAGGTGCCGAGTGGCATCTGTGAGGGGCCAGCTAAGGTCACCCCAGTGTCCGCTTACTCCATTCAGTCACACCTCCTTGAGAGAACAGCCTCAGCGTGAACAGGCTCCAGGGAAGAGGTGAAGGGGGAGAAGCGAAGACAGCTCAGCAGTTGAAAGGAACATGAGCACAAGAACATGCTGCCCCTGCCTGGCCCAGAAAGAGATGAGGCAGGTTAGCACAGCTGCTGCAGTTTGCCAGAAGTATGTGTGTGCAGGTGAGTGAGACAGAGAGAGACAAAGGCTGTGTGTGTATATGAGTGTGTGTGCACATGTATGTGGGAACCTGTGAATGTTTTGGTGAGCTGGTGTGTGTTTTTGCACATGGATATGTTCTAGAACAAGAGTGTATATGATAGTGTGTGTGTGTGTGTGTGTGTGTGTGTGTGTGTGTGTGTCTGGAAGAAAGAAAGAGAGAGAGAGAGAGTGTTTATGAACAATCTACCTGAAGAGATTCAGAATGAAATTGCTTTTGCTTTTCATTACTCTGAAGCAGACCCACTTGAATTGACGAGGAGACTACAATTGTTTTTAATTTTTTTTTAAGGAGGAGGAGTCTAAAAGAACTCAGTCCCAGAGTTACCCTGAGCCACTAATCTCCAGGAGTAAAATTCCTACACCCTGGCAGGTATCATTTAGAGCCTTTCTCAATTAGCAATCATAACACCTAAAGCTTTGAACAGTTGTTGCATGTTTATCTTTCTCTTCAAGTTCACTCTGTTGGCGCTCATACCCAGCCAAGTTCAAACAACCTTCTGTCTGGCAGCCACAAAGACGGCTCCTCCAACCCCTACCTCAAAGCAGTTATAACCAGACAGAGATTTGAGCCGATTCCATGATCTCTCTGTGCGTTCTGTTGCTCTTATTAAAATTATGCTTTATGATATCCCTACTTCCAACAAGGATTTGTGGTGGCTTACAATATTAAAAGCACATATCCAGTCCAGCCAAGTGACCTGGTGGTTAGGAAAGCTGTATTCCACATGGCCGACTCCATAGTTCAAGTCCCAACTCCCGTGCCTTGAAAAACACACTGGGCACATGTACATGTATGCCCAAAATCTCAAGAGAAGAATGGAGAAGGTATTGCATCATAGTCAATTTCCTGGGGGTACTTTCTCTCCAATGAGCACACACTCCCTAGAACAAAATTAAAACAAACAAAAGAGCACATATCCAACAGAAATTTTCAAAAACACAAAAACCATGGATCAGAACTCAGCCCCAAGAGAAGGATGTTTCAATATGTGTGTTCTGTTGCCTAATTTCTCCTTACGATAAAATAGAACCATTAGAGGTGCAATACTGGGTAATGATTAAGACTGTGTCCCGGGACCAGCAGTTAGTGTAATGGCTATGTCGCTGAACTCCCATGTAGTCAGCCGTGGTTTGAGTCCCAGACCTGGTGGCTTAAACTCACGCCAGGCGCGTGTGCGTGCGTGCCCAAGATCCCGAGAGGAGAATGAAGGGGAAGGGATTGCGGTGTGGCCATCCCCCGTGGGGGGTGATTTCTCGCTTTCTATCTCTCTCTCTCTATCTATCTGTCTTTCTGGCGAGCACACACGCCCTATAGCATAAACCTCTCCAAAAAATAAAAAAAGACTGTGTCCCCAGGAGTTACATGCTCTGGATTTAAATCATTGTGTTGTTTGCTTTCTCCAAGCCTCAGTTTTCCCATCAATATAAACAGGGGCAACGATAGATCTACCTCGAGGGTTGAAGAACAAAATAAGGCAATGTGTATAAAGTGCTTAACATGGCACTGGGACACAAGGAGCAGTCAGCTGTGTTGTTACTTTCACTGCCGCATTAGGACTTGAGCTATATCCACAATGTGTCTCATGTCGGTTGTGTGCACAAATCTAGGTAGGAATTCCCTCCCACTGGCCCAGTGAGAAAAGAATTGAAGTGATTGTATTTCTGGAATCCCATCATCCAGCCCAAGAGCAGATGCTGTGGCCTGGCCTGGTACATGGCCCCAAGATGGTTCAGCTGCATGAGATATCATAGGACTCGAGAGTTCTGTAATTTCCTTTTTCAGTTTTGGTCTGGATTGCAAGCTCTGTTGAACATTTTCATGGACTGGTTTGACTTATATGCTCTGTGATCACCAGGTCTGGAGCTAAGCTGAGCCAAGATAATGCCACATGCTAATTTCCAGGTCAGTCTATGGCTCCTTGTGACATAGATCTGGAAGACCCAAAGGCCTTCTAGGCCTACTTGAATTCTATTGATTTCTGAACAACAGATCTTTGGGTCAACCAATCTTGGAGAACACGCACAGTCTATTTGATAGACATGGCCTATGACACAAACCTCTCAACTCAACCCAAAGTACCTAGACTCATGGTCATCAAATATGTTCACTGCTCCTGTCTCCAATGTGTGAGTGACAGGTGATCCATGATCTCAAAACATTGTCAAGTGTTCAGGAGTGTCACTGAGCCCTCCTACACCATCAAGAACAACGTCTCCACTCTCCCCACCTCCCATACACACATACACACACTCAGCTTCCTCTAGGCATCATTTCTCCTGGTCCTGAGGCAAGCACTATCTATACAGGCCTGTGTAGGGAGTTACCCCAGGAGCAATCGAACTACTACTGCCAGGTATTGGTTTGCCTTGTGGATCTCTGTCTCCTATTCACTCCCTCCATCTAGCAAGCTGGGTTCAAGGGTTTGAGTTGTTCATTCTTTTTTTGTGCATAATTAATTAATTAAATGATTATTAGTATGATGTATATATTCAAGTACATGTGCCACAATTTTTCAATCCATTCATATGTTTGTGGACATTTGGGTTGGTTCCATGTCTTAGCAATCATGAATAATGCTGCAATAAATATAGTTGTGCAAGCACTTTTTCCATTGAACATGCTCCTGTCCTTTGGGTAGATATGCAGGGTCATATGGTAGTTCTCTTTGAAGGTCTTTGAGGAACCTCCATATTGTTCTCCACAGTTGCTGGACCAATTTACATTCCCACCAACAGTGTAGGAGTGTTCCCCTTTTACCACATCCCCTCCAGCACTTATCTTTTTTTTTTTTTTTTTTTTTTATTTTTACAATTTTTGACGGGGGTGGGGGGTTTT
>NW_006201399.1:632335-644720 GCF_000334495.1 Tupaia belangeri chinensis | reverse complement strand
GGTGGTCTTTCTTAGGTAGTTGTTTATTCAGCTCATTTCTCCATCTTTTAATTTGGTTAATCATTTTCTTTCAGGTAAGCCACTTGAGTTCTCTGTGTATTCTGGTTATCAGTCCCTTATCTGAGGCACAGTTAACAAAAATTCTCCCCCAGTCCGAGGGTTGTCGATTCACACTAATTACAGTGTCCTATGCTGTGCAGTGTTATTTATTCTTTACTTCTGAATTCCCATTCCCCACCCTAAGTCTCTGTGGGGCCTGGCACTTAGTAGGTACCTTATATGTGTTTGTTGGATCAGAGTTAGAATAGAAAAACAAGTAAGCAAAGGAATAAAGTATGTGTTTTACAGGATGAGAAAAGAGGCAGAAATAAATCCTGTGAGCCTTAGGTTAAGTAACCATACTGCAGTCAAAAACACAGAGGATGCTAAGAGAGGAAGAGTCTCAGAGTCAGCAGGTGGCGTGGTGGTTGATGCACTGGATTCCCACATGGTCAACTGCATGCAGTTCGAGTCCTAGACCTGGTGGCTTGATTTCTCACTACCTTCTGTCTCTCTCTCTCTCTCTTTCTCTCATGAGCATGTGTACCCTGTAGCAAAATTTAAAAAGAATAATGGTGATAAATAAAATTAAATAAATAATTATTTAAAGTATAAAGAGATGAGGAGTCTCAGCACCAGAGGACCAGACTCTGGGTAGCCCCTGCACTGCTGCTAGCCCCTCTCACTTGGTCTTTATCTACCATTCTTCTCAAACAGAGACTCCAAAACTTGCCTAAGCTGCAGAGGGGCTGCCTTGGTCTCGGTCAGCCCCATTTCTCACTGCAATCACAAGTTCATTAACTAAGGTAGAACTTAACCTGGCTTCTTTACAAAACCAAATCAATAAATATTGACTGACTACTCACTATGTCGACAGCTGGGTGAGAATGAGGGAAGGCAGAAAACAGGCAGGAGAGAAGCTATGTGCAAATATCTGCTGCTCAAGGCCAGTCAGACACCCCACGTCCAGAACAGCCTGAGGAGGCAGCAGCTGTGCCATGGGCTTCAGTCCTGAGGAGGCAGCAGGCATGCCCGGGGGCTTTCAGCATAAGAGAAAAGCCCCTGTCTCCCTCAGGTGAGAGGAGGAAATAAGGTAAATGTTATGTAAATAATGAGCCCACAGTTACACCTGGGCATGTATTAAAATTTCAAGAATGATTAAACCCAACAGTGACTCCAGAATAAACAGAAATTTAGCATTGCAATCCCCTGGGCACTTTTTCTTTAGTCTTACTCTCATTCTCTCATGCTGCCTCTTGCTCTCTCTCTCTGTCTCTCTCTCTGTCTCGCACACGCACACACACAGACGCCCAGTATATTGGTGTATTTTCATGTTGTCACTGTGGTCCATAAGGAAGGCAGTTCAGTCTGATGGAAAGAGATTAATCAGGGATGATAAAAAGGCCCAGTCATTGGGAACTGGCAGTTAGCATAATGGCTATGTCACTGGACTCCCACGTAGTCGACCGCGGTTTGCGTCCCAGACCCGGTGGCTTAAAACTCACGCCGGGCGCGTGTGCGTGCGTGCCCAAGATCCCGAGAGGAGAAGGGATTGCGGCGTGACCATCCCCCCTGGGGGGTGATTTCTCGCTTTCTGTCTCTCTGTCTCTCTCTGTCTGTCTGGCGAGTGCATGTGCCCTCTAGCGAAAACCTCTCCAAAAAAAAAAAAAAAAAAAGGCCCAGTCATTGTCTCTTGCAGTCACTCACAGCTGCAATTCTGGACACACCAGCTCCAGTCCTCCACCTGTCCAGTTTTAAAGTGTAAAACACTAACATTGTTATTTAACTTCTTCACAGAGATGCTGTGATTGTAATTGTGCTTTATAGACACACTCCTTAAAGGGTGAAATACTGTATTATTCACACAAAATACTCTTCTAAAGTCAACTACAGCTGGGCGTGGTGGCACGCATCTGTTATACCAGCTACTCAGGAGTCTGAGGTAAGAGGATTATACGTGATCTCACTGGAGAGAGATGTGGGGGGTGGTGGACAGGACAGTGAGAAAGCACTCTCCAGTAAAGATGGCCACAATTCTTTCTCCTCCATTCTCCTCTTGGAACTTTGGGCACATGTGCACAAAATGTCATGTGTACCTGACATGTTTTTCAAGCCACCGGTCTGGGAATTGAATCGTGCAGTTGGTCATATGGCATCCAGTGGCAAAACTACTACACCCCCAAGTGGCCCCTTAAAAATTCCATGGCATAAGATCTGTTACTGACTCCACTTTACAGATTAAAACATTGTGGTAGAGATGTTAAGTAACTTCTGCTAAAGGTCGTAAGTGGTTGAGCTGAGTTCCATTAAATTTGTGTTCTGGGCCAGCCCCATAGCCTAGTGGTTAAAGAAGCTAGATTCCACATAGCCTATCATGGTTCAAATCCTGATCCTGGTAGCTTGGAAAACATGCCAGGTGTGTTTACCTGAGTGCCCAAAATTCCAACAGGATGAAATAATGGAAGAGAAGGGATTGTGGTGTGATCATGCCCCATGGAGGAGTGCTTTCTTTCTCCCTGTCTGTCTTTTGTGTTTCAAAAGAAAACCTATGGGACCAGCAGTTAGTATAATGGCTATGTCGCTAGATTCCCATGTAATTGACTGCGGTTTGAGTCCTGGACCCAGTGGCTTAAACTCACGCTGGGCGCATGTTGCATGCGTGCCCAAGATCCTGCGAGGAGAATAGAGGAGAAAGGATTGCTGCGTGGCCATCCCCATCATGGGGTAATTTCTTGCTTTCTGTCTCCCTGTCTCTGTCTTTCTGGTGAGCGCATGCACCCTATAGCAAAAAACTTCTCAAAAAAAACAAAAAAACAAACAAAAAAGAAACACCCTTGTGTTCTTACA
The DNA here is from genome assembly GCF_000334495.1 of Tupaia belangeri chinensis. Taxonomy (NCBI): domain Eukaryota; kingdom Metazoa; phylum Chordata; class Mammalia; order Scandentia; family Tupaiidae; genus Tupaia; species Tupaia belangeri. The sequence goes on along the minus strand of NW_006201399.1, from coordinate 641,834 downwards.
TTGTCACATAAACGGCCATCAGAGGATCGAGATATAAGATCTGGCTCTATCAAGTGTTGTTATTGTTCTAGCCTCTTTTTTAAAAATTCCTACTCTCTCCAGCTGTAATCTTCTTCAAGAATGTGAGTAATGAAAACATTAGGAATCAGGGGCCAGCAGGTGGTGCGGTGGTTAGAGTGCTGGACTCCCACCTGGCCAACTGTGGTTCGAGTCCTGGTGGCTTGCTTTCTCGACCGCGGTTCAAGTGCCATCCCTGGAGACTTGCTTTCCACTTCCCTTCTCTTCTCTCTGTCTCTTTTTGATGAATGCATGTGCCCTATAACAAATTTTTAAAAATAATAATAGTAAATAAAATTAAATAAATAATTTGTGAAAGAAAACATTAGGAATCACAGTATGAGAGAAAGTTAGAAATGGAAGGGATCTTGGAAATCACATAAGCTTAGTCTCTACAGAGGAGACTGAGGTCTAGAGCATTCACGTAGCTGTTGGATAATTTTTTTTTAAAGAATTGTTTTATTTAACTTTTTTATTTCTCTTTTTCTCTCTTTTTTCTTTCTTTCTTTCTTTCTCTCTCTTTTTTTTCTTCCTTTCTTTCTCTTTCTTTTTCTTTCTTCCTCTTTCTTTCTATTTGGCCAGAGAGAGAGTGAGAGAGAGAGGGGGAAAGTGAGAAAGCAAGTCACCAAGCCTGGGACTTGAACCATGGTCGATCATGCGGGCGTCTGGCACCCTCAACCAGCACACCACCTGCCGGCCCTGGATAATTGTTAATAACAGAAATAGTGGACTGGCCTCAAAGGGGCCAGTGGTTAAGGGAGTTGAATCCCACAAGGCTGACTGCATGGTTTGAATCCCAGCCTTGGTGGCTTAAAAAACCTGCAAGGTACATGCATGTGTGTGCCCAGAACTGTGCCAGGATGAGAAATGGAGGAGAGCAGGACCAGCAGTTAGCGTAATGGCTATGTCGCTGGACTCCCATGTAGTTGACCATGGTTCATGTCCCAGACCCGATGGCTTAAAACTCACTCACACCGGATACGTGTGCATGCGTGCCCAAGATCCCGAGAAGAGAATGGAGGAGAAGGGATTGTGGCGTGGCCATCCCCCCTGGGGGGTGATTTCTCGCTTTCTGTCTATCTCTCTCTGTCTGTCTGGTGAGCGCATGCGCCCTATAGCAAAAACCTCTCCAAAAATAAAAAAAAAAAAAAAGGAAAGAAAAAAGAAATGGAGGAGAGGGAACTGGGGCATGACCAAGTCCCAGTGAGAGTGTATTCTCTCTCTCTCTGTCTCTCTCTCTCTCCTCTCACAAGTGCATGTACCCTCTGGCAAAAATTAAAATAATAATATTATTATTTACTTAGATACAGTCAAATACCTCTAGTTTCAGTGATTAGTGACCATCAAACAACAAATCTACTTTATAGATCCTTAATAAATTCTGGGTCTTTCTGTAAAGGAGAGAGCCCATCCCAAGTGTTCTGAGTCTTGGCTACCTATTAATATCAGCTAGAGAGCTTTGTATTTGTTTATGTTTTAGAGAGGGATTTTTGCTATAGGGTGCATGTGCTCACTGGAGACATGGAGAGAGACAAGGAGAGAGAAAGTGAGAACTCACCTCCCGGGAGGAGAGGCACTCTACAATCCCTTCTTCTCCATTCTCCTCTCGGAATTTTGTGCATGTGCTGAGCGTGAGTTTCAAGCTGCCAGGTCAGTGATTCGAATTGCAGTCAGCCAGATGGGAGTCCAGTGTCACAACCACCACGCCACCAGTTGGCTCCCAGCTAGAGAGCTTTTTAAGAACACTTACGCCTAAGCCCATTGAATCCGAATCTTTGGACAGAGTTGGGAAACTGCATATTTTTCTGCTCACCCCCAGGCGAATCCCGTGTGTAGTGGAGGCCGAAACCACTTGCACACTAGCACTACTATGCACTGTTTGATAGCGTGCACTATTTACATACCATTGCTGCTTGGCCAAGCCAACACTTTTTGATGTGGTCAAGGTCACCACTGGTGATTGTGGAACAGTTTTTCACTTCATGGAAATGGTTTTTCATGGTTTCACTATGACTGTGGGTGCCCTGAACTCATTCTGTGAATGAAGAACCACTTTGTGAGCAGGCAACCACTTCCTAGTATTCTGTAAGCCTCACAGTAAGATTAAGAACCAGAAGGAGGAGGGAAGACCTGCAGGTGGTGTGGTGGTTAAGGCGCTGGACACCCCCACATGGTCTATCACTGTTAGAGTCCCGGACATGATGGCTTGCTTTCTCACTTTCCCTTTCTCTCTCTTTCTGGTCAAATTAAAATGAATAAATGAGTAAATAAAATTAAATAAATAATTCTTTTTAAAAAAAAGAAGAAGAAGATGTTGAGGGGGGTAGTGAAGCACAAGCCCCTGGAGGTAAGCTGGCTTGCGTGTGGTCCAGAAAGGCATTGCAAGCCATCCTCTTTGCTGCGGGGATCTCAGCTTTGTGGTCTTTTCTCTCCCGCAGAATGCACAGGCCTTTGGCTCCCAGGCCAAATCTGTGGCTCCCAAGCTAAAACCAGGCTACGAGGAAGGGATATTTAGTTATAAAAATGTCAAGCTTCAGGAGCCATCAGTCTGCTTGCCCAGAGGGTGTGCTAATGTATCAGAGCAGAGGAATGAAGTGGGGAGGAAATAGATCACCATCTCCCAAGCCTGACTCCACGCCCTCCGCCCTCGGCACAAAATAAACAAACAGCCATTTGAATCACTATGGTGTTTTTTTTTTTTTTTTGGTTCTGTAGTATGATAAAGACCATATTCTTATAGTGTTTATAGTGTTTTTAGAGTTAGAGTTGTATAAAACTGCATTTTTCAGTTTGAATAAGTCCATTTGAATGTGCCCACATTTTTTAAAAGTCTTGGAATAAACAAAGATGAAGAAAACTGTGGGTTGGGTGGCGGGAGGTGGGAGTTAAAAGGCCCATGGAGATATTTGCTTTTGGTAACATGAGAGAAAGTGGACTGCTCAGGGCAGAGCCTTGCAGGCAGGGAGAGGCACAGGTTTACCTCCAGCTCAAGGATGCAAGAAAACACTTCTGGGGCCAGCCAGTTGTGTGGCGGTTAAGGCAGCTGGAACCCACATAGCCAACAATATGGTTAGAGTCCTGGGCCCTGGGGCTTGAAGAACACCAGGCGCATGTGTGTACCCAAAATCCCAAGGAGGGAATAGAGGAGAAAGTGCCGTAGGGTGGCCATCCCTGGGGGTGGGATTTCTCACTTTCCACCTCTCACTCTCTCCTGCAAGTACACACTCTTTATGGCAAACTAGAGAGAAAGAAAGAAAGAGAAAGAGCAAAAGAAAAAGGAAAGAAAGGAAGGAAGGAAGAAAAGAAAATGAAAGAAAAAGAAGAAATAAAAACATCTGAGTCTAACACACCTTCTAAGACAGAATTCCCTGAAGATAAGTTCATGCAAACTCTTTGATAAGCAACAATAAACAGGGACTAAAAACAGCAAGGTCCAGAGAAAACACAAGCAGAAAAAAAATGATCAAAATGCCTCTTTTACTTGAAAATGAAAAACGAGGTGTGTGCTAAGAATGTCGACCATCTCAGTGGGCGGGACCCGAGATCAGTTTGATACAGATGGGAGGGGACATCGATGAAACGCTCACAGCGACGGTCATCGATCTTGCCTTGGAGACAGAAGTCCGACTCGTATGAGTTGTTCCTGCAGCCCTGGTGCTCTCTTGCACCTTTCATGGCATCTAGGCAGGCCGAGCTGCAACACTCTCCACAGCCCCTCCTGTCCTCCCAGTCTCTTGTCTTGCCTTCTAAAATTGGGCTCATCTGCTAATGACAAAAGGAGCCTAAAGAGCAAGAGTGTGAGAGCCTAAAGAGCGAGGGTTTCCACCCCAAGACTCTTTTGTGCCCAGCATGGCTGGAATCGGGGAGGGGGTGGCCTCACCTCGGTGAGAGGCAAAGCCCCAACAGGAGCCTCTTCTGTTTTCCGAGGTGGAAAACCCTCCTGATGAGGCAGAGTAGAGATAGGGATACCACTGGCCCAGGTTCCTTAACCTCTCTTTATTTTTGGTTTGCATATTCACCAACAAGGAATCTCATTGTTGAGAAGCCCTCTGAAACCTTTTTATATGCATTGAAGCAAATCATTGTTGCTTTCTCTAATCCCTAAGAGCAGGAAGGAGAACCAATTCTTAATATCTGCTAGGTTCCTCACAAACACCATCACTTTAAGTCTGTTATTTTTGACCCAAGGTCAACATTATTAGCTTCCTTTTATGCAGATGGGGAAAAGAAGACTCTGAGAGGGGAGGTAACTCATAAAAATCCCACAGTAAACCACGGAGCCAGGGTTGGAGCCTAAGCGTGCAGGGGCTCCAGAACACTTGCTCTTCTCTATATCCCCATTCGCTCATTTCCTTTCCTGAAGGGTGGCTCCACTGAGTCAGCATCTCCCAGACTACCTATTCCCAGTGACTGAGCAGCTGCCCCGACAGCTCACTCTCTCCCCTGCCCCCAGCCTTTCTAAGAGCTTAAGAATTTCTGAACAATCACATCCTAATGACATTATAGGACCAAGAGAAAAAGTAAGCCATAGCTCATCTTCTGGGATTTCTTTAAAAAAACAAAACAAAACAAAACAAAACAAAACAAAAAAAGTTTCCAGAGGGCACTCACCAGAGAAAGACAGAGAAAGAGAAGAACGCACCCCCACCATGGGGCATGGTCATGCCACAGTCCCTTCTTCCTCTTCTTTTTTTTTTTTTTTTTTTAAGAATTATTTAATTTAATTTAATTTATTTTTAATTTGACCACAAAGGTTCAGAGCGAGATAGAGAGGGAAAGTGAGAAAACAAGCCACTAGGTCCGGGACTCAAACCACGGTCGGTCATGTAGGAATCCAGCGCCCTTAAGCACCACACCACCTGCTGACCTCGCCACAGTCCCTTCTGCGCATCTCCATCCTGCTAGGATGCTAGCCACACATGCACATGCGCCTGGCATGTTTTTAAAGACAGCAGGGCTGTGACTTGAGCCTCATGATGGACCATGTGGGGTCTGGCTCCCTTAGCCACCAGGCCATGGTGCCAGCCTCGTCTTCTGGTATTTCAGTGTCACCTCCCTCCTAAAGCTGTTTATGTTCCTTCCTGATAACAGAAGAACACCAAAACAATCAAGGAAAAAAACCACATTCTTAAGAATCTTTTAAAGACTTCTTATATAATGACATTTTGGTTCTACTTTAGGTCATCCGGGCTATGGAAAAAGAGAGAGCCAAGTTCCAACGCTTGCTGTGGCTTTTCAAAAGTGACCTCAGTTTTCACATGTGTAAAATGAGGATAATCATGGATAAGAAATAATGCAAGTGAAGAGCTTCGTGTGGTGACAGTCACAGGAAGTGCCTGCATCAAGGTCCCTCCTCCTTGGAAACTGGAGGTGGAGCGTGGGTGCAAGTTGTATGCCTGCCAAGGCAGCACAGGCTGGCTGGTCGATTGTCAGGAGCTGATGAAGAAACTGAGCAGGGGACACTGGTGACACAGCTGAGACAAGTCCTCATGTCTCTACCTTCTTCTCTGACTCCAGAGTTCCAGGCCCAGGATGCCCACCTCAGGGATCTCACTGATAATGTGATGAAAACTCGGGGTGGACATTTATAGAATTGTGAGGTGCAGACCCAAGGGGTCTACCAAGATTGAAGCTTGTATAAAATAGAACCATAGGAGCAGAGTGGAAAATAGGTAGGTTTTGAACGCAACCAAGTATGCTTGAGTTTGCCTCCATGGTTCCGTAGCTGTGTATCTTGGGGCACATCACTTTGGCTCTCTGATCCTCAGACTCTCCATTCTAACATTTGCTGAGTTGGTACCATATGCCTGGTATCTCTTTTGCTCCCTTTTCAGATACATTCCCTGTATGGTAAGAGAGCTCACATTCTCAAGCGCTCTGCCAAGTGTTACTGTATCCTTGTCTAGTCAATACTTTTGCTAAACATCTACTTGTTTAGCAAATATCTACTGAGTCATATACTGTTGCCTCATGTTACTTCTACTGAGACAATTTAAGGTGTGAGTTGATTATCATTGCCTGGTACATATTATGTCTTTAATACATATCAGTTTCCCCTTCCTTCAGCCTAATTCATATCATTGTGCAACCTGGAGTTTGACTATTAAGTTGAATCACATAAAACTGATATTTTAAAAATAAAAAATGGTTAAGTATATGCAAAAATGTAAGACTTATCCTAAAATTTATATGGAGTCTCAAGAGACCTTGAGTAGCCAAAACAATCTTTAAAAAAAAAAAAAAAAAAAAAGAAAGAAAGAAAGAAAAAAGCTGGAGAATTCTTGCTTCCTGATTTAAAAACTTACTGTAGGGACCAGCAGGTGATGTGGTGACTAAGATGCTGGACATTCCCATATGGCTGACTGTGGTTCAAGTCCTGGACCTGGTGGCTTGCTTTCTCACTTTCTCTTTCTTCCTCTCGGTCCCTCTCTGGTCAAATTAAATAAATGAATGAGTAAATAAAATTAAATAAATAATTCTTTAAAAAAAGAATAAAAAAAACTTACTGTCAAGTTACAGTAATCAAAACAGCATGGTATTGACATAAAGACAAACATACAGACCAGTGGAACAGGATAGACAGCCAGGAGATAAACCACTGTATGTATAGCCAATACAATTTTACACACTAGCAGGTTTAAAAACAAATCCACCAATTAGTTTATAGATAGTTGTCTCCCCAGATTTCAATTTATATATTTATTATAACCATTACTCATAATAGAGGAAAAGTCCAAAATGCTGCAGCTGAGCCTTTCTTTGGGATGAATTTTTTAGAAGTCTAAAATCTAGAACTTTGTAAAGTCTATACATCATAAAATCATTGGTTTTTATCATGTCTTCACTCATAAACATCCCTTTCCAATTTTGTTTTATCTTTGCTTCTTCGAAGACTTATTTCTTTATGCATAGTAGTAGTATGGTCTGACAAGAGCTCACAGTGTGTGAGTAAAATATTCTTTTTCTCTCTCTTCCTAACAAGCTATTGTTATGTACAATTTTACCTGTCTCTAACTGGGCCAATCACTGATACCCACAGATTGTTTTCAGATGATAAACTCTTATCTTTCATAGTCCTCTACATAGAAATGGCAAATTCTTCTTTGATGGTTAAGATTATCTTTGTTAATGTATGGAGTGATTTGTTGCCTGATTTTTAATCAATGTTTTTCTGTAGAACTGTACCTCACAGGAAAGAATGTCATAAGCAATTCAGGGCATGCTTGCAGAATAACCACTGGAGGAGGTTTCAAAAGTATACAACGCAATGTTAAATGCTAAAGGTGGAGAAAAGGATTATATTCTCGATGTGTTTATTACATACCATATGCATGCTTTTATAAGCCGTTCTATATCCTAGAAAGAAATGTAATGATTATATGTAAATCATGAAGTACAATAAATATTTAGAGAGAAAAAACTTTAATGTAATACCAGCTCACATCCATTATGATGAGTACCATAAAAAAAAAAAAAAAAAAGAAAAGAAAGAAAAGAAAAGGCCAGCTGGTAGCATGGTGGTTAAGTTGGTTGTATCCCACATGGCTGACTATGCAGTTCAAATCCCAGTCCTGCTGGCTTACAAAACATGCCAGACCCTTGTGTGTGTGCACAAAGTTCTGAAAGGAGAAGTGGAGAAGGAGTTGTGGCAAAACCACAACTGGGTGGTGCTTTCTCACTTTTCTTCCCTTTGGCAAGCACACACACTTTCTAGCAAAATTATACACACACAAAACATACACACACACACACACACACACACACACACACACTAACACATGTTTGGAAAGGACATGGAGAAACTGTCACCCAATGGTACAGTTGCTGTAGAAAAAAATTATGGCAGTTCCTTGAAAATATTAACAACAGAATTACAATATGATGCAATAATTTCACTTTTGAGTGTATACCCAAAAGAATCGAGAGTAAAGTCTCAAAGAAATATGTGTGTGTTTGGGGATTTGGGGTAGGCATGCACACACACCCTGCATAATTTTCAAGCTGCCAGGTCTGGGATTCAAATCACTATTAGCCATGGGGGAATACAGGGCCTTCGTCACCATGCCATCTGCTGGCCCCTCAAAGAGATATTTATACACTCGCATCCACATCAGCATTATTCACAGCAACTAAAAGGTAAAGGCAACCAAGAGTCCATCGTTAGGTGAATGGATAAATAAAATGTGGTATATGATTCAATGGAATATTATTCAGCCCTAAAAAGGAAGGAAATTCTGACATGCAACAGCATGGTGAACCTGGAGGACATTATGGTAAGCAAAATAAAAGACAAATACGGTATGATTCCACTTGCACGAAGTAATCAAAATTATAAGGACAGAACATAAAATGGTAGTTGCCAGGGACTGTGGGGAGGAGGGAATGAAGAGTTTGTGTTTAGTAAGGTACAGAGTTTCAGTGCCGCCAGACGAGAAGCGTGACAGAGATGGATGGCGGTGAGCTTGCACAACAGGAATGTTACTCCTGGGCTTGGTGGTTAAAGCATCCGGGTCCTACAAGGCTGATTGCACAGTCTGAGTCCCAGACCTGGCAGACCGATAAACATGCCAGGCAGATGTGCTCGTGTGTCCAAAAATCTCAAAAGAAAGAAGAGCTGGGAAGGGGATTGTGCCCTTTCTCCTTTCTCCTTCCTCTCTGTCTTTCTCTGGCAGGTACGTGTGTTCTCTAGCAAATCAAAATAAAACAAAACAAAACGAAAACAAACAATAAAACCACCACAACAACATCAAAAAAATGGCTAAGGTAGTAAATTTTATATTATACACATTTTACCACCACCACCACCACCACCAAATATATTTAAAAAAAAAAAAAAGGTTAAAAAGAGGCAATTGCATAGTTTCAATATATTATGAAAGAGAAAAGGCCTTCTTTACTTGAAAGCATTACTAATAGCAACCACCCACCAGCAGGAACTTCTTGACTTCCTAGGAAGGTGATTCTAACCCTAGCTTTGTTAAATCTGGCTCTAAAAGCAATGGACTGCTCCATAGCACGGTGACTAAAGCGCTGTGTGTTGGGAGCTGGCTTCACATGGCTGACTGTGGTTCAAATCTCAGCCCCAGGAGCTTGAGAAGCATACCAGGTATGTGTGTAAGTATGCCCCAAATCCTGATGGGATGGAAAAATGGAGAAGAGATTATTCGAGATCATACCCCATTGGAGGTGCTTTCTCACTTTCTGATGAGTGCTCATGAATTCTGGTGAATAAGGGGAAAAACAACAACAACAACAACAACACAAAAGCAAAGCATCAAAACAGACTATTGAATGCTCGCTGAGGTAGAAAACCAGAGCACACAGCAATGTCTCACAACAGGTGGAAACAGGGAATGAAAAAATGGCAGCACACAGAGGCAGGCTGACTGACTGGCTACACAGACTGGCCTCAGCCTTCCGCTGTGTCTACCTGGGCCTTCCC
>NW_006201399.1:621377-632304 GCF_000334495.1 Tupaia belangeri chinensis | reverse complement strand
TCTTTCCCTGAAGCAGAGCCATTAAAGAGATAGGCACCCAAGAGAAAATAGCCTCATTTGAACCTAGGCAAGCACTGTCAAGAGGGGACTCTCAGAAAACCTTACTCTGCCCGATGTAATGCTCCTTTCACGAAAATTGGGCAGCTTATGGAATTCAACTCTTAACTAAGTGTCTCCAGCCATTTGATTATCATATCTCATGAATAGCTGCTCTCAGGGGCAATGATCTATCCTTACAGATGTATTGCCTTCCCCTTTTAATTAGGATGATAATATCCAGTGCAAATAAAGCCTTCTTTGCTAATTTCAATTGTGTACCATGAAAAGCTTTTTCCGCCTTTTTCCTTCTCCCTAGGGTTCTTTAGACTGAATTTACTCTGGTACCTGAAGTGTGGAAAAAGTAAACAAGGTTTTGTTTGGATTCCACCCCTCAGTGTCTCTGGACTAAAACCCAACAAAGTACCAGAATGTTATTCCAATAAAGCAATTGTTCTGGGTATGATAATAGTTTCAGAGAAAGTTCACGGTCAACATTCTAAAAACTCCCTAAGTTTTTATAATTAAAGAGATGAGAGAAGAAATAACTTGGCCTATTTTCAATTGCTTTGTATTTCCACAGAAAGGTAAGCAATTTTAAGATTCATGTTAAATTTTAGCTAAGCAGGTATTCAGGTTATTAAAACACAGAGGCCTTAATGGAAGATTAAATATTTCACACAGTTACATCAAATTCTGACAAAAGAATTTAAAACAATCAACATAAAATTTCTGAGAGCGGGAGCAAATGGGCCCAGTGATAAAATGCAGCACACTATAAGGCTAACCTGCACGGAGAGTTGCTGGGTTTGTGTCCAGAGCCCTCCCTGAGTACACCAGACACGTGTGTGCCCATGATCTAGGGCTGACTAAGGCTGGGGGTAAATTGTGGCAGTGTCAAGACCCTGTTGGGAGTGCTGTCTGCCTGTCTCTCTCGGATTTTCTTGCGTATGAAAGAAAAAATAAACTTTAAAAAACAGATTCTGGAGGACCAGTAGGTAGCATGGTGTTTAAGGTGCTAGATACTCCCACGTGGCTGACCACGGTTCGAGTTCTGGACCTGGTGACTTGCATTCTCACTTTCCCCCTCTCTCTCTCTCTGTGTGTCTCTCTGGTCAATTTAAAATAAATGAATGAGTACATAAAATTAAATTTTAAAACTATTTTCAAAAATTAAAAATAAAAAACAGATCTGAAAGAAAGATGAGATGGAATAGACCTTATAGTATAGTAATTAAGGAAACATGATCCCACATGGCTGACTGTAGTTCAAATCCCAGCCCTGGTGGCTTGAAAAATATGCTGTGTGTGTGCCCAAAATTCTGACAGAATGGAGAAATGGAGAAGGGATTGCAGTATGACCACTCCCCATTGGGGGATGCTTTCTCCTCTGTCTCACCCTCTATTTCTGTCTCTGTTTCTCTCTGGCAAGTACACATACTTTCTGGCAAATGAAAAAAGAAAGAAAAATGAGATGAAACAAATATCAAGAAATTAACAACACACAAGGTGGGGCTGGCAGGTAGTGTTGTGGTTACGGTGCTGGTCTGTGGTTCTAGTCCCATGCCTGGAAGCTTGCTTTCTCACTTTCCTTCTCTCTCTCTCTGGTCAAATTAAAATAATAAGAATGATAATAATAAATAAATACAATAATTCTTTTTTAAAAAGTAAATAAAAAACACACAACCACAAAGAAACAAAAAAATAATGGGCCAGCCCACGACCTGGTGGTTGAAGTGGCTGGATCCCACATGACCAACTGTGTGGTTTGAGTCCCACATCCAGTGGCTTGAAAAACACACTAGGCACTTGTGCATACCCAAGATAGCAAGGGGAGAAAGAGATGGAGGAGAAGGGATTGCAGTTTGACCAGTGCTTTCTTGCTTTTCCTCTTTATCTGTCTCTCTGGTTAGTCACATACCCTCTGGAAAATAAAAAACATTTAAAAATTAAAAAGTTGATACAGCAGGTGGCATGGTGGTTAAGGGTGCTGGATTCCCACATGGCCGACTACAGTTTGAGTCCCAGACCTGGAGGCTTGCTGTCTTACTACTCCCTCACTCTCTCTCTCTCTCTGACTCTATCCCTGTCTGCTCAAATGAAAATAAATAAATAAAAGTTAAATTTAAAAAATTTAAAATTAAAATTAAAAGGTAAATAAATAAAAGGAACAAAAACCATCTACATAAGTGATGGCAATCACATGTGATAGACTAGCTGGTGAGAGCTGACTTGTCTCTTGAGAAGGTATAGGTTCCCTCGCTGGACAGAGCCAGTCTCTGGAAAAACTTCTTGACTAGAATGAGTCAAGAGGTGGGCATTCCCACTGACTGGGCTGGCTGTCTCCACAACTCACATATTGGAACAATAACATCTCCCCGGCCTATTCTAAACATCATTTTGAGACTAAATAAGGACAAAATTTATTAAATGATTTGAAAATCTAGGACAAAAAATAATTTGCAACAAAAATGTCTACAGATAGGTGGTTAAGTTATGAGTAATTTTATAGTCTTTTTTCAACAGTGTTTATTCAAATAAATTCAATTACATTTATAGCAAAATATTAGGAAATAGAAAAACACATATACTACCTAAAATAACTTTAAAAAATCCTGTCTTGGGCCAACCAGTGGTGTGGTGTTTAAAGAGTCTAGATCCAGGGGTCAGCAGGTGGCACAGTGGTTAAGGTGCTGACTCCCCCAGGGCTGACCATGGCTCGAGCCCTGGATCTGGTGGCTTGCTTTCTCACTTTCCCTTTCTCTCTCTCTCTCTGACTCTCTCTGGTCAAATTAACATAATAATAACAAATACAATACAATAAAATAAATAATTATTAAAAAAAGAATCTGGATCCCATACTGCACAGTTCAAGTCTCAGATCTAGTGGCTTGCAAAACATGCAAGGCACATGTGTGTGTGTGTGTGTGTGTGTGTGTGTGTGTGTGTATCCAAAGTCCCAAAAGGAGGGAGAAATGGAGGAGAAGGGATTACAGTGTGACCATCCCTCATGGGAGTGCTTTCTCTCTCTCTCTGTCTCTGTGTCTCTCTCCAGGAGTGCACACACCCTCTGGCAAGGAAAAAAAAAAGACAAAACAGAACAAAAACTCAGCTATGTTTGTCACCAGACCCATTAGTGCCCTTTATAATGTAAGTGATTTACTTAAGTATCACATAAGCTAAGGAAATATGAGTATGATAACAAGAATTGTTTCTATGCAAATTAATTTGAATGCTTTAGAAAGACTCCATCAAGGGAAGATTTTCAAATAACAAGTATTCTGCACTCAGATGGCACTGCAGGTGTCTGACTGCAGCCCAGATGGCATTTCCTGAACGCTGCGTCCCATGTTCTAGGACAGCAGTGGGTAGGATCGGCCGGTGGCGGCTGAGGCAGCCATGTGGATCGTCACAGGCTACTGAACGGTTGCTTCTGCCCAATAAATTGGGATCTGGAAGTGAACACTGCCGACTTCACCTCCTCTCTGTCTGAGATAAGATCACTGGGCTGGAGAATCTCCAACTCTAGAGGGCTGGAGAGAGTCCCAAGGGCATCTGCTAGTTCTGGACACTTTGGATGATCCACCTCTAATCCATCAGCTGAGAAACCCGTTGATGGCATTGATTATAACACCAGTTTAAGTTTCCCCTGCTGTTCCGAGGGGAAAATGCACCCCCAACCACCTCTATTTGGTTCTCCTAATTCGTAAGGTGTCAAAGGCATGAGTCAAACTGTCAACCAAAGCTGTGTTGGCCCGGGACTCCTGTCCAGACCTCCTATTCAAAGTGTTGGGTAGACTTGCTTTCTCACTTCCCTATCTCTCTTTCTGTGTCTCTTTCTCTGTCTCTGGTCAAATTAAAATAATAAATAAATAATAAATAAAAAGGGCCAACAGTAGCATGGTGATTAAGGCAGTGGACTCCTGCATGGCCAACCAAAGTTCATGTCCTGAACCTGGTGGTTTGCTTTCTCATTTTCCCTCTCTCTCTTTCTTTGTCTTTCTGGTCAAATTGAAATTAAAATAAAAAAATAATAATACATAAAATTAAATAAAATAATTCTTAAAAAATAATTAGAATTAAACAACAAAGAAAAAAGTATTGGGTAGAAAGGAGGAAAGCCAGGCATTCTTGCGGGTGCAGTTCTTGCTGGGTCTCAAAGCTGGGGCTGGCGTCTGTGTCAGGGGCTTCCCATATACTGCCTGGCAAGCAAATGCGGAGCTAGGCAGCAGCCAGCTCACTTTCCATCATCACCTCACCATTGCCACTGGCGAAACTGGCCCAAGAGTCTGCAAGGGCTCTTGCAGTAGGGTCTGGTCTCTTTGTCCATGTGGACAAAGTTCAGTTGTGGGGGGTCTTACCATTGGATGTTATTTGGTGGGAATGTCAGTCAAGACACCCTGGTGGGAGCATGGGCCATTTGTCCAGAGTTAGACCAGTCAGATGTCATATCTCCCTGGGGTCTGAGTTTTGAGCTAAGAGGTGGAAAATGGTGTGACAGTACCGAGCTAAACAGCAGCTCACCCCTCTGGCTGAAAATCTAAGGAGAAACTCCAGTTCCAGCCCTCCTGAGACCAGATGTTCAAATTTCTCTTTGATTTTGCTAGCTGCCCATCTCCTACCACTGATAGCTATTTCTGCTGGAAGTTGCCAGACCTAATTTTCTGACTAAAAATTCCTGGGGGCATAGCTCATAGCAATGTGTGTGTGTGTGTGTGTGTGTGTGTTTATGTGCACGCATGTGTGTGTATTTATGTGCACACATGTGTGTGTGTATTAGTCTGTGTCTGTGTTCATGCGTGTTAGTGTGTGTATTTCCCTGGAAGCACAGCTTGGATCTTCATTTAGCCAATCATACATCGAGTATCTATTCCATTGATTGAACGTATAAAATAAAAAAATACATGTGTCTATTCCATTTACTATTCCATTTCCATGTAGGCCACAGAGCTAGGTACAAAAAAATTAAAAAGGTATAAGAGGCAATGACTTGCTTAAAGTGTCACCCCTCTACCTCCCCATCTTTATTGTCCCACCAGCTGAAAAATCACATAAATTTTATTCTATCACTAGTAGATGTCTAACGGGTTACCAGCCCAGCCCTTCTGAACTGGAGAGTGGTGCCTACATTTCTTCATGTCCTGCCTGCCCACAACAGGTTGGCCCAGAAGGTACAACCAGATCTAATCTAGGTCAAGAATATTTTCTTCTCCAAGGAATTTGGAGTGGGAGTGAGATGAGAAGAGTGACGATGGAGATAGAATGGCCGAGAGAAAGTCAAGTTTCCTCCACATGGCTCCAACATGGAGATCTGAGTGGAATGGGAAGCCGTCTCCTCTCGTGTTCTGCTGATATATATATATATATATATATTGGTCAGAGGCTGCATGCACGCACCAGAGAGACAGAGAGAGGGGGAGAAAGTACCACTGTTGGGATGTGGTCACGCCACAATCCCTTCTCCATCCTGTTGGGATTTGAGACATGCATGCACATGTGCCTGGTGTGTTTTCCAAGCCACCAGAGCTGGGATCTGGCTTGCTTCATCATTAGGCCATGTGGCTGACCAGGGAAGTCATCTTCTGCCTGCCCAGTGTACTTAGTAGTACAGCAATGAGGGTTGTCAAGAAAGAAAAAGGAAGGGACTGTCAGAGAGAAGCCAAGTGAAAGACTGTGAGAGGGTCTGGGCTCTGGAACCATCCACAGTAGCTTCTGTTTGAGGTCTGGTTACCTGTCTGCCTTTGGATTCTATAACATACCCTGGATCTTCATAATGTAGTCCGTCTTCTAACCAGTACAAGTGGGTTTCTGTGCTTGCAGCCCAGAGTCCCACCTGATACTAGCATCTAAGTGTTCTGGGAGCCCATCTGACAGAATGACTAATTCTCTAGGAATAAGAAGAGGCCTTTGAAGGCTGCCCATTAGAAATGGCATTTCATTCCTCATTTGTTTAGAACCACAGAATGTTCATTTGCCTTTCCTTCTGCACCAAAATTCTTTCTCGAGCTTTGCATTTCATGCTGTCTTACTCTAAGTTTAATTTAAATTCTGTTTTACAATGAGAAACAACTACTGCTGTGTGCCACATACCAACCTTTCAGTCAGGAACAGACTCTATATAGGACAGTGGTCCCAAAAGGAGTATATAGGCTATACTATGTGGGCTAGGGGTGTAAGCTACACCACCTGGGTTCATGTGAGTTTAGTCTGATGTTCACACAATGGTGAAATAGTCTAACACATTTCTCAGGACATATCCCATTGTGAAGTGACACACGACTGTATGTGCAAGGTGTATGCAGTAATCTTGGGAGTAGGGACCTAAATAGGAAATATGAAGTAATTATTCCCAAGACACTTACTGAATTAGATGTCAATACTGGCACAGTTTGCTCTAGTTCACACTGTATTCCATCCACCAGTTCCCGTCTGTGTGTTTCATGGCCGTAGACCGTATTACTATTGAAATGAGCTCTTGAAGCAGGTCTGGTGTTGACACTGTCCTTCGCTGGAAGACTGTCTGCAGTCACACTTGTGAGTTTTATCAGTGTAGGTTTACACTGCACAGCACATCAAATCAAATCTCTCCCCAGTATGGTCACCATGCCTAAGAACGCTTTGATCCACCTAAATTCTCATTAACTCCACTTATTCATTAATAAAGGAGAGTGTAGGTTATTGCTCCTACCTGTGCTCTCATCAATAAGATGCATCACTGCTGATTTTAGAGGGACTTACCTGATAGGAAAATTCAGGAAGATAAACCGGGCACGCACGTTTTGGCTTCTTGCTTCCTTCAGCTCTTGAACAAAATCTGCCTGCAGGACTGCTCTCCTATAGTGTCAGTGTGCAGACCTGAGACTGGGTGGGGACGGGAACCCTGGAGTTCAGTCTGTAGCTCAGTTCGGCTCTCCTATCTGGTCATGACCTCAACACACCTTCCTCCATTGTACGATGACATTTTGGCTTTGTCTTTATGGCGTGTTTTCACCTTGTTTAGGTGAGAGAAAGAGTAAAATTTGTTGAGAGTTTCCTTGTAGACCCAACAAACTACTTACGTGGTTTTTTGCATCCCTACCTTCAACATGCTAAGGTACGGTAATTCCCAATGCTGATTAGGGAAGCTTTTCTACATTCAAAAGATACTTTTATAAACTTAACCATTTGCAAAAGATTCAAATGCCTTGACATCAAATTCATAACTGCATTTTTGCAGCAACTTCACTTACTTTATTCACTTGTAAAAATGAACTCTTGCAATGTCTGCCTTTTTTTTAGTTTGACAACATTTTCATCCTATATTACTTATTTATCCTAATTCTTTTTAAAAATTATTCCTTTATTTTCCTTTAGTTTTATTATCGTTTTATTCTTCTATCAGGCACATGTGCCCTTGAGAAAGAGAGAAAGAAAAAGTGAGAAAGCAAACCACCAGGTCCAGGACTAGAACCATGGTCAACCAAGTGGGAGTCCAGTGCCTTAACCACCATACCACCTGTTGGCCTCTATCCTAGTTCTAATATCATTTTTAATACCACTATTAATTTATGTTCCTTAAGGCCATGCTTTGCATAATAAGCACATACCCATAGTCTTCATTTTCATAGAAAAATAGGATTTCTTGCAATTTTTTTAAAAAATAGGTTTTTTTCCCCTCACCCTTAATGATAAAGACATCAGTACAGAAGAAAACATTAGAAAAAAGGCAGAAGAGTGATTGATAATGGCAGCCAATACTCAGCCTGAGGATTGTAGAGGTGTAGGGTGGGGTGGAGACTGGACAAACAGGAGTCACCTATCTTTACTTAGGACAACCCTTTTGGCCAAGGGTTGACAGATCAACTATTTTCTAGAAAGAAGATAAAAATAAAGTTTTAATGTGGAATTGTACTTTTAAAGTAGTGTAGCAACGTTTTTAAAAAAAATCTTATTTCTATCTCTCTGTAACATGTAGTATATCTGCTAAATACATTCGGGAGCAGGATCCTTCTATTTCTTCCCACCCCACCCCTAAGGCTGCCAGTTGGATCCTCTCAAGTTGCTTGGCATAGGTGGCTGCCTAGATCATGTGGCAAGGGGGTTGGGGCCCCTCTTGGGGACAGGTTGTCCTCTTTCAAAGGGCCTCGATGCTTACAGCTGGGGTGGGGAGGAGGGATTGGTGGGTAGATTCTGGTTAAGGACCCATTTTGCATTTTGCCTGGGGCAGCCTCTGCGGCAGCTGACTCACCTGCACTTTCTCCTAGATTCCTAGCAGGCAGAGGCCATCTACAGACTTTCTTTCTGTTGACTTTTCTTTCTCTCCTAGTCTGCCCATTCTCACTGATTTTATTTTTCAAACCAGAGAAGTTCAGCCCTGGTTGGAACTCTGCAAATGGGTGGATACTTACTGGGGCAGTTTCTACCAACCGAAGGATACAGCTAGTCAGCTGAAACAGGAAGGTCACACTTCAACTAGAGCGGCAGACCATCATGGGGAAAATAAAGCAGCCAGGAAAGACAAAAAAGGCTTTTATTTACTCTGGAGAAAAATATAAGAGACATTTAGAACACTTCAAACTCTCTTGTTAAGACTGATTTGACAGTTACATATCTGTATGTTATACAATATCCCCACACATATTTTATTTTTATAAGCTTTTTGTTTTAGTAAATTGTATTAAAAACGGACTCTTTTTAAAGTTTTGAAAACGACCCAGGTTTGGATAGGTAGCCTTTTAGATGGCCCCCAGTGATCCTGCCTTCCTGCTGTAACACCCTCTCTAATTGTACCAAGATGGGTCTATGTGACTATAATGTCACCTCCGAAATCAGGCTATAAAAGATGCTGTGGTAGGAGGAGGAGGTTGCACCGTGGTGAAAAGTGATACTCTGTGAGGAAATCCCACATAGGAAGGGTCCCTGATCAAGCCCAGAGAGCCCCCTGAGTATGCCAGGCATGATCTGAGGCTGGCTGAGGGCTGGGGGTGGATAGCAGCATTGGCACCTGTTGTGGTGGTGGTGGTTGGGGGTGTTTCTCTCATTCATGACAGAAATAAATTAACTTTTTCTTTTTCTTAGATATTTATTTATTTATTTCATTTGTTGTTATTATCATTTTTTATTTGACCAGAGAAAGACAGAGAGAGAAAGAAAGAGAAAGTGAAAAAGCAAGCCACTAGGTATGGGACTTGAACCATGGTCGGCCATGTGGGAGTTCAGCAACCCAACCACTATGCCACCTGCCAGCCCCCTCTCCCTCTCTCTCTCTCTCTCTTTAAATGATGCTGTTACTTTTATTCTGATCTGTCTCTCTCTGTCACTTGTGGTAGGAGAAGCCAGCTTTCATGTCTTGAGGTTATTCAGACAACCCTGTGGAAAGATTCACAGGGCAAGTAATTGAGACCTCTCTTCAGTGCCTGTGGAACAACCATGTGAGTGAGCGTGTTGGGAGCTGACTAGCCCTCAGATGACTACAGCCCTGAAGGCTGATAGTTTGATCATAATTCATGAGAGACCTCAATCCAGAATCACCTGACAGAACTGCTCCAGAATTCCTGACTCTCAGAAACTGTGTGATATAATAAATGGTTTCTGTTTTTTTGCTTAGAGATAGAGTCTTACCCTCAAGGTGACCTTTAACTTGTGATCCTCCTGACTAAGCATCTGGAGTAGCTGGGACTACAGGCATGCATCACTATACTTGTCTTAAAGGTTTCTGTTTTAAGCTATTAAATATTGGGATAGTTTGTTACACAGCAGTTAATAACTAACACACACTTTTGTTTTTCAAAAGTGCTTACTTACTCAAATACAAACAGAATTCCTATAATTGTTATATTTTATGAGTATCTTCTGTTGAAATGTCAAAGATATTTAAAACAGGGACCAGCAGATGGTACAATGGTTAGGTTGTTGGGCTCCCACCTAGTCGAGCAGGGTTTGATTCCCAGACCCAGTACCTTAAACTCACACCAGACACATGTGTGCACATACCCAAAATCCCGAGAGGAGAATGGAGGAGAAGGGATTGTGGCATGACCATCCCCCCCTGGGGGTGATTTCTCGCTTTCTGTCTCTCTGTCTCTCCAGCGAGCACACACATTCTATAGCAAAAAAACTGTCCAAAAAAAAAAAAAAAGATACTTAAAACAGAAGATTACATAATAATTTATGCCTTACATGTCACAAACTTAGACACCTGACTTTGAACACATCATTGCTACAGAAAACATGTGGCAGCAACTGATGGAATGAGAAGCTATGGTGGAAGTCTAAGAGGCCTATTTCTCCAAAATACTCAGAATAAAGCATGATCACCTATTTCTCCCTCTTCCTCCCTCTCTCTTTTAATTGGCAGAGGGTATGTGTGCTCACCAGAGACACAGGGAGAGAGTATCTCTGGAGCATGGTCACACCACAGTCTGTTCTCTTCTGTTTCTCCATTCCGTCTGAATGTGGGGCATGCACACACACTGCCTGGTATGTTCTTCAAGGCACCAGGGTTTGAATTCAAGCTGCAGTCAGCCATGTGGGATCTAGCTCTCTTAACCACTAGTCTATGGGGCCACTCCTTTCTTCTCTCTGTATTCCTACACCAGCCTTAAGTTATTTAATTTAAACATCTCTAAATATCAGCAAAAAAACAAAAACAAAAAAAATACAAAGAGTATTTAAGATTAAATGAACAGGGTAGTTTGGCTGGTGCAGAGCAGATGAAGAGAGATGTTAGGAAGTAAGACTGAAAAAGGTAAGTTTAGGGTCTTTTGCCATGGGCCCTTAGTGTTGGGAGAAGCAGTGTGCATGCCACATATCAGGTGATTGCTAGATGTCTAATAAAAGAGCCAAACCAGCTCCACAGATGGCATTAGGTTGTTCATTTTTTAAATGTATCTTAATATAGACTCTACTCTTT
>NW_006201399.1:583841-621363 GCF_000334495.1 Tupaia belangeri chinensis | reverse complement strand
CTCTTTCCCCACTTCCATGTTTTCCCCCCTATGCCATTGACTTGTTGCAATAACTACAATTGCTTCCAATAGAATTTCCAACATTCTAGATTTTTTGTTAGGCTTCTCAAAGTGTCATTCAATTTGTTTTCCTATTCCTTATTTCCTATAAATACACATTAGCTCTGGAGGCTTGATTACATTCAGCTTCTTCTTCTTCTTTTTTTTTTTGTGATAATGTTCTTAGGTGGTGCAGTAGGCTGCTGCAATTCCTCAGGCAGCTCACAGAGTCTAGCTGTTAGTTTTAGTGATGCTAACTATTCACCCATTCATTTTGTACATTGATATTCCCAACTGTTTTTTGTTTGCTTGTTTGTTTGCTTGTTTTGTTTTAGAGAGAGATTTTTGCTATAAGAAGCGTGTGTTCATCAGAGAGACAGAAAGTGAGACATCACCCCCTAGGGCAGATGGTCATGCCACAATCCTTTCTCCTCCTTTCTCTTCTCAGGATTTCGGGCATGTACACACACACACATACAGAATGAGTTTCAAGTATCTAGGTCCAGGACTTGAACTGTGATTGGCCATGTGGGAGTCCAGTGACATAACCATTATGCCATCTCCTGGTCCCATCCAACTGATTTTTAGAGAGTAATGTCTGGTATAGCAATAGACTTGGTCCACTGTTCACAATTTACTTACAATAGTCCCTTACAGTTCTCTACCTTATACCTCCAGAAGCTATGCTTCCACTCAGGCTACATTGCTAAGCTGTAGACAAGAGTTTCTCAAACTTTAACATGTAAGTCTTGTGAAAATGCAGATTATATTCAGAAGGTTTGAAGCCTGAGATTTCTTTTCTTTCTCTCTTCTGTCTTTCTGTCTTTCTCTTTGTTCTTTCTTTCTTTCTTTCTATTTTTCCTTCTCTTTCTCCCTCTTTTTCTTTCTCTTTCTTTTTCCTTTTCTTCCTTTCAATTTGCCAGGTGGCATGAGCCCTTGCCAGAGAAAGACAGAAGTGGGTAAGAAACCACCACTCCCTCCTATGAGACATGTCACTTCACGACCCCTTCTCCTCCATTTCTTCCTCCCAAAATCCTCCTTCAGGATTTTGGGCATGTACACCCAGCAAGTTTCTCAAGCCAACAGATCCAGGACTTGAATTCCTTAATGAACTATGTGGCAAATGACCACCTTAAATATGGGGCAACAGTCTGGCCTGAGAGTTTGTATTTTTATCAAGATTCTAGTTATTTCAGCAGCCAACTGTTTTTGCTGCTATATTTTAAGTAGCAAGATCTAGGGCTTCCCTAACATATAACTTCCCAGCAGAAGTCAGAAGGAGCAAGAGCCACTCAGAAATTTTCAAGATACTCTCTGATACATATGCCATTGGTTTTAAAAATCGGGGAGGACTACAGTAAAGAGACAGCTCTTCGAATGGGAGAATATATTTGTGCCTCAGAGACGAGACTGATAACCAGAATATACAGAGAACTTAAGCAACTTATCTGAAGAAAAAATAATCAATTCAGTGAAAAGACAGACAAATGAATTAAACAGACAACTCTCCAAGGAAAACATTCAAACAGCCAAAAGACATTAAAAAAAAAAAAAAAGTTCAACATCCCTTATAAGGGAGATGCAAATCAAAACCACAATGAGATACCCCTTAACCTCAACCAGAATGGTTAAGATTAAAAAAATAAAGAATGATAAGGCTGCAGTGAAAAGGGAACTCTCCTGCACTGTTGGTGGGAATGTAAATTAGTACAGCCAATATGGAGAACAATATGGAGGTTCCTCAAAAACCTGAAAATAGGACTACCATATGATCCAGCATTTCCACTCCTTGTTATCTACCCAAAGGATAAGAATACACTCAGTCAGAAAAACACTTCCACATCCATGTTTATTGTGGCATTATTCACAATTGCTAAGACATGAAATTAACCCAAATTTCCAGGCACAGATGAATGGACTGAAAAAGCGTTGCACATATTTACTATGGAATACTCTCCAGCTATAAAAAATAACAAGACCCTGGTTTTGATAGAAAGGGGATGGATATAGAAGGTTTAATGCTAAGTGAAGCAAACCAGGCTATGAAAAAGAGGCATTGTATGTCCCCACTTAAATATAATAAATGGGGACCAGCAGATGGTGTAGTGGTTACATTACTGTATTTCCACATAGTCTACTGCAGTTCAATTTCCAGATCTGGTGGCTTAAAACTCATACTGAGCATGTGCGCATGCATGCCCAAAATTCTGAGAGGAGAAGAAGAAGTGATTGTAGCATGGTTGTCCTCCCTGGGGGGTGATTTCTTGCTTTCTGTCTCTCTGAGCTCTCTGGTGAGCACATGCACCCTATAGCAAAAACTCTCTCTCTCTCTCCGAGAGAGAGAATGTCTGCACTCTAAACTGAAAGACTGTACAATATAAAAGCACGGAGAGCAATTGTGGGTACTACAGACAGTGTAGGAAGAGGGGGTGTGCAATGGGAAACAAGAGGGAGAGAATCAAGGGAAAAAGAAAAAAGCAAAACATTTAAAGGACACAAAAATAGAAAATTAACTGTTGATGATAATGTGTATAGTAATGTCTTTGGACTGAGATGCAGTGTACCCATGCTGAAAAGATTCATGCCATGGAGATGTATGGTGATTAAATGTGAAAGAATAAGAAAATAGAATTTATCAAAAAAAAAAAAAAAGAATCAGAGAGGACAAGTGAATTAGGCAGAACTAGGGGGCTCTCTTCCTGGAACATTCGTCTTGTTCTCTGCCAACCTGGAAACTATTATGTGGTGACCAGTCATGGCCTGAGAAGCCCTCCTTCAGAAGCCTTCTGTCCCCAATGCCTGAAACCATGACAATTCCCCACCTCCTGAGCTGGAACACTTAGACTTATCTACCTCCAATCCCCCACCCCACAAATATCCACAAATATCTATCTCTGTCAGAAGCTCTGCAATTGGAGATAGAAAAAGTACAGTAAAAAATTTACTGTGCTCTGGTTGTCTTCTCCTACAAGATCTGCTGTGCTGAGAAGGGCATGAACATAGATCTGTCACACAGGTTTGTCTGATATTCCAGAGCATCCTGAGGAAGGTTAAATCTTTGTTCTAGGATCATCTAGGAAGAAGTGACATTATTTCAGGCAGAGAAATGGGTAGATAGGCCAAGAAAGGGCAGATCATAAAAGCCAGTCTTCCCTATCAGCAAATGCTGCAGATGACTACCCTAGATTTTTGTTGTCCAAATCTCACTGCTCCCATCTGACTTTGATTTAAAAAAAAAAAAAACTATTTTATTCAACTTTATTTAAATTTGACCAGCAGTTAGTGTAATGGCTATGTTGCTGGACTCCCATGTAGTCAACCGCAGTTCGAGTCCTGGACCCGGTGGCTTAAAACTCATACCGGGCGCGTGTGTGTGTGCCCAAGATCCCAAGAGGAGAATGGAGAAGGGATTGAGGCGTGCCCATCCCCCCAGGGGGTGATTTCTCATTTTCTGTCTCTCTGTTTCTCTCTGTCTTTCTGGCGAGCGCAAGCGCCCTATAGCAAAAACATCTCCCAAAATAATAATAATAATAATAAGTTTGACCAGAGAGGGACAGAGCAAGAAAGCAAGAGAGAGAAAGTGAGAAAGCAAGCTGCCAGGTCTGGAACTCGAACCGCGGTTGGTCATGTAGGAGTCCAGTGCCCTTAACCACCATGTCACTTGCTGGCCCCTTGACTTTCATTTTTTAAATATCTCTTGGCTTGAGCTCCTAGACTCGTGGTCCAGTTTTAATATATCTTTTTGACCCATTTAAATTTAAAGTTTTCATAAATAAATATCTTCCTAAAATTTTTAACCCACCTTCCAATTTTCACTCATGGTTTATGGCTTTGCTCATTTTTGCAATCTGAGGGTCTCAAACTCTGGAAAAAAAAACAGATCTCGTCAATCTACTGCCCTGCAGACCCACATCACGCCATACACAACTAGGGCTTCCTTATGTGGAAGACCTTTGGGGATGAATTCAGGCAATTTGGGTTAGCTTGAGGAGAGTCTCAACTGGCAGGTAGGGTATATTGAGGAATTGTCGAACGTTTTCAAATAGGGAAAGGGTAGCCTCACAACAATAGGTTATCTAAACGTGATTTTCCAAGTTGAGACATTTTCAACTACATTTTCATTGTAGATATCTCAACAATAAGCATGCCTCATTAAAAATCTCAGAGGGAACATTGTGTTCTGTGATGGCCCCAGCCACGGTCTCTGGGTTCTCATTTTGGCATTTTCCCTTGGGAAAGTGTCATTTCTTCTCAGTTTATTTATAGTTCATTTAGACCATCAAAGCAATAATAATAATATTCCCCCAAACATCAGAAGCTCTGATGATCAATGGAACAGATGAAAAACATTTTTATACAAGAGTGAAAGTGAAGAGGATGACAGTAATAGCATGCTCCACAACCATCCTCTATTTCTCTACGTCAACCCAATTTGTGTTACTTCTTTCAAAACTTTGCATAAAGTATTTTTCCCCTGTGAAACTGTCCCTAAGTAAATCTACCACATCTTTGTATAGGAAGGACTTTTTATTCAAAGCTAGAAGGTGGTATGGTACAGACTTTGGAAAAAGGCAGGACTAGGTTTATTTTTCTTTTTTGGAGAGGTTTTTGCTATAGGGCACGTGGGCTCGCCGAAAAGACAGAGAGAGACAGAGAGACAGAAAGTGAGAAATCACCCCCTAGCGGGGAAGGCCACTCTGCAATCCCTTCTTCTCCATTCTCCCCTATGGATCTTGGGCACGTATGCACATGAGTGAGTTTAAGCCACCAGATCTGGGACTCGAACCGCAGTTGACTACATGGGAGTCCAGAGTCATAGCCATTACAACAACTGCTGGTCCCAAGAACTAGGTTTTAATTGCGGCTCTGGTATTTACAGTACCCAGAATAAAGGTAAAATATTTCATCCGTACTTTGAAGCTATTATTATTGCAGTATCACTTCAGTTTATATAACCAAACACCAGCCTTCCATTTCTTTCTTGTTAAGATATCTTTGATGATACAAATATGGAGTGGAGATTCTTTGACCTTATGGAAGGTGGATCTAGGTCCTGACCTATACTGGTCACATGATCCCGTTCTAGCCAATGGGGTATGAGAGAGTCTGATAGGTACTTCTAGTAAAGATTTTCATCCTGTGGCAAGCACCCTGTTTATTTCTTTAAATTTAGCTCTATAAAGACATGATACTTCCTACCATGAGAAGCAGGCAAATGCAGACACTGGCCCAGATGCTGACTTACATAGCTGCTGATCTAATGCCAATTCCTCCCCCTGTCCCAGTCCCCAGGCTCCTTGTTGTGTAAGAGAAATCAACCAATTTTTAAAGGTTTCTGCTAGCTGGGTACTCTTTGACCTGCTGCTGAGAGCATTCTTAACTATTGTAATTAGCTGTCTGAAAGGTACTATTGTACCTAAATGAGGTAGTGAGTTCACCTGGAATAGAGCAGATGCTCCAGAAATATGTATGGGATTTATTTATTTGCTCAATGTTGCTGACAAAGGTGCTCAACTGAATGTCTTAATCAAAGTTTCCTAATTATGGAATAATTGTATAAAGGGAGGGGTACTTGTGATTCAGAATATTTGTCATTTATGCATTCATCAATATTTTCTAAATGCAAGGAATGCACTCAGGAGACCGTAATGAACCAACGACAGACGTCATTATGTGCCCTCACGGAGCTTAGAATCTAACGGTGGGAGACGGCCAGTGGTCAAACGTCGTACTCAGATCTAGCTAAGACCAAAGATGAAGGCGTATCGGGGGCTTCTACTGTCATAGCTGGCATTGCTTTCCTGATAAACGGATGGCTCTGGCTTGCACTACCCCTTCCCCCTTTTTACTGACTTAAACACAGATATAATAGCTAGAGTTCAAGGATCTCTTGTGTCTAAAGGGAAAGGGTCAAGAGATACCAGAGATGACATCACTGAGCAACAGAACCAAAGCCAGACCACTATTTTTTAAGTTAAAAAAAAAAATTAAATCCTCTTTTTCTAACTACTATTAATCAGTTTTGACGTTACTAGCAACCCCAAGCAATCCTAATGGATGTGTATGTATGTTGCTAATTTTTGATTTATGAGTTTTAAGTAACAACTTTAGTTTCTCAATTTTAAAACATTCACTCTTTAGTGACTGACCAGATTGCAAAAATAACCACGGTCGACACCTCCATTTGCCCTTCTATTAAGCCTGTTTATCTATCCTTCCCTGTTGTCAGTATCTCTAACTTCCACAAAATGAGTACTTATTTTCTTCAGTCCGCCTCATGGAGAAAATAATTTGCAGGGCTAACAAAAGTTATTTGCTTCTTTAAAGCATTTTTCAACATTATATTTCTCATTAATCAAATCCTCCCTGCAGATGATGCCCTATTTGCCAAAAAAAAAAAAAAAAAAAAAAAGCAATCTAAGGACTATCTGCCCATTTGCTTATCAATTTTGCCATAAACACATTTGTAGATTAGTTCATTTATAATTTCACAGTCTTCAACATGTTAGCTGAGGCCTGACTGAGCTTAACAACGATCTAGTGATGGTGAAGAAGCTGCAATACCTGCTGAGCTCATATAATTGATGCTTCTGATCCTGAAGACAGATACCAATGTTGGTACGTAGAAGTCATCAGTGATTCTTGTTACACTAGTTCAAATCTCAGTTCTGTACATCTGCCTACATTCTTTGTGATAATGCCCACATTTTTCACAGATAAACTTTCTTTTTTGGGGGGTACAGGGTTTTACCTTAGGGCACGTGCGCTCCCCAGAGAGAGAAAAAGAGACAGTGAAAGGGGAAGTGAGAAATCACCCCCCAGGTGATGGCCATGATAAAGTCCTTTCTTCTCCATTCTCCTCCCAGGATCTTGAGTACTCACGCACGTGTGCCTGATGCAATTTTGAAACCAGACCTGGGACTCGAACTGCAGTCAGCCATGTGTGAGTCTAGTGACATAACTGCTTCATCATCTGTTGGCTCTCCATTTTGACTTTTGAAGCACTTTTGAGCAAATTTCTTTCTCACACACTTGATCTTCGGCTGTGTAAAATTCCTTTCCTCCCTTCATTTTAATAAATCAAATTTTCAGGGAACCAGCAGTTAGCGTAATGGCTATGTCGCTGGACTCCCACGTAGTCGACCGCGGTTCGTGTCCTGGACCCGGTGGCTTAAAACTCACGCCGGGCGCGTGTGCGTGCATGCCCAAGATCCTGAGAGGAGAATGAAGAAGGGATTGCGGCGTGACCATCCCCCCAGGGGGGTGATTTCTCGCTTTCTGTCTCTATGTCTCTCTCTGTCTGTCTGGCGAGCGCACGCGCCCTACAGTGAAAATCTCTCCAAAAAAATAAAAAAATAAAAAAATAAATCAAATTTTCAATTAAATTAATTAATGTAAACATTTTGCTATAGGGTACATGCACTTGCCAGAGAGAGACATACACACACACAGAAAAAAAGTGAGAAAGCACCCCCTAGAGGAATGGCCATATCATAATCTCTTCTCCTCTTAGGATTTTGGGCAGGCACACACACACACCTGGTGTGTTCCTCAAGCCTCCGTGTCCAGTACTTGAATCACCCAGTTGGCTATGTAGGATCCAGCCACAGTAACCACCACATCACTGGCTGACCCACCTTTCTTTTTTTTTTTTTTGTTTAATTTTTTTTCATTTTTAAAGGTTTTTAGGATAAGGCGCATGTGCTCACTGGAGAGAGACAATGAAAGGGAAAGTGAGAAATCACCCCAAAGGGGCAAATGGCCATGCTTCAATCCCTTCTCCTTCATTCTTCTCCTCACATTTTGGACATGCATGTACACACGTCTGGCGTGATTTTCAAAACAAGTCAGGGACTACAACTGTGGCCAGACATTTGGGAGTCCACCACCTGCTGGCCCCCTTTGCCTTTTCTTAAGGGTTTCCACCACAGTAGGAACCTTCCTTTTTTTGGTTTTTCACTCCCTCTATGGTTTCAACCAGAAAGAGTAGGCCCAGTTTGGTGGTGCAGGTAGTAGAGTACTGAACTGCCGTGCCAGAGGTCACATAATCAGATTCAGATCCCAAACCTCCCTGAAAACATGACAGATGTGCACACACTCAAGATCTCAAGAGCTGGAGGCCTGTGGGAAGGGATTTATGTTTATTTTTCTCTTGTGCATATAAACATGCCCTCTGTAGTGAATAAAATAAACTTAAAAAAATAGTTTTCTAAGATATTCAAGCTAAAAGTGTTATTGCAAGCCTAATGTGATGTCTGATTTTTGATCATTTCTGTGTGAGCAGTATTTCCTTGCTTGCTTCATTTTATTTTTATTCTCCAGAAAATTCAGCTGAGAAATTTAATAATCACCTCATTTTATGTCTTCTAGAATTCACTGTGCTGCACATTAAGTGGGTCCTATTAATCACAAGATTCATAATATTTTTGTTCTTAAAAATAGTATTTTATCTTTTCTCTAATTCTCCCCATTATTTTCTCCACCCCATTTTTTTTTTTTTTGAAGAGGTTTTTGCTATAGTGTGCATGCGCTCGCCAGACAGAGACAGAAAGCGAGAAATCACCCCTCAGTGGGGGATAGACATGCCGCAATCCCTTCTCCTCCATTCTCCTCTCGGGATCCTGGGCACGCACGCACACATGCCCAGTGTGAGTTCTAAGCCACCGGGTCCGGGACGCAAACTGCGGTCAACTACATGGGAGTCCAGCGACATAGCCATTACACTAATTGCTGGCCCCCACCCCATTTCTGAAGCACCTGTTAGCCATGTATTATTAAACCTTCTCTATTGATTCTAATTTCCTTATCCATTAGCTACATTTTTCTTTTTTTTGAGAGAGAGAGAGAGAGATTGAGATTTTTGCTATAGAGCGTGTGTGCTTGCTGAAGGACAGAGAGAGAGAAAGTGAAAAATTATTCCCCAGGGGATGACCATACCACAGTTCCTTCTCCTCTAGTCTCTTCTCAGGATTTTGGGCAGGCATGTACTCGTGACTGTTTTTTTGAGAGATTTTTGCTTAAGGGCACATGTGCTCACCAGAGAAAGAGAAAACAAGAAATCACCCCCAGGGGGATGACCATTCTGCAATCCTTTCTCCTCTACTCTCCTAGGATTTTAGACATGTAAACACACGCACCCTGGCGTGAGTTTACAGCCACTGGGCCCAGGAATCGAACCACAGTCAGTCACGTGACAGTTCAGTACCTTAACTACTATGCCACCTCCTGGCCCTCATTTGTTGAGTTTTGTTCTACTTTTCTAAATGCTAGCCTTAAATATTCCCCTAAACGCTCTATCTCAGAGTTTATATTTTTAATGCCCAGAAGCTCCTTTAATTTTTTTTTTTTTATTATTTATTCCTTCCGTGAGTGAGAGCAAGAGAGACATCATCCTAAGGTCTTGATACTACAATTCACTCCTAGCCATGGCCCCTAGATCATGGGTATACCCATGTCCAACATATCCAAGATCTCCAGACTTGAACCCAGAACCTTCCCATGTGGCCATGTGGTCAGGCTCACAGAATGTCATGTTTTGCTTCTGTTCTACCTTCTGGCCTCTGGAAGCTCCCTTTGAAAAAATAGCTTTTTGGGCCAGCCAGGTGATATGGTAGTTAATGCACTGAATCCCACATGACCAAGTTTGTGGCCTGAGTCCTGGATCCAGCTTGAAAACACACTGGGCACATGTGCATGGGTGCCCCAAATCCTGGGAAAATAGAAGAAAGAGGATTATGGTGTGGCCATTGCCCCTGGGATTGATTTCTCTTTCTTTCTCTCTGTGTCTCTTTGGCAAGCACCTATGTCTATAGCAAAAACTGAAAAAAATAAGAGAAAAAATAGCTTTTTGCTGTGTGTGTGTTGTGCACATGTGTGTGTGTGTGTGTGTGTGTGTGTGTGTGTGTGCATTTCCAGACAGGGTTTTGTTGCAGTGATCATTGCCATCATATCTGGTTCTTTCTTCATGCTACGTTATCCAGGTCAAGCTTGAACTTCAGATCTTCCTGCCTCAGCCTCCCAGTCACTGAAGTTGCAGGTACATGCTACCATGTTCAGCCATTAGCTTGACTGGGAACCAAACCCAGGCCTCCCATGGGGTCCCAGTCTATGGAGCATGGTGTCTTAGCAGTATGCACCCCCACAGTTGGGCTTCTTTTATTACTTTCAAATAGTATATTGTCCTTGTTTTATAGATGCAGTATCTCCTTATATATTAATCATATAATCTTTATTCTATCCCTGTACTATCTATTTTCTTCAAAGCTACCCTCTTTTTTTTTAAAGAATTATTTTATTTAGCTTTATTTATTTATTTTATTTGACCAGAGAGGGACAGAACGAGAGAGCGAGAGCAAGAGAGAGAGAGAGAGAAAAGTGGGAAAGCAAGCCACCAGGTCTGGGACTCAAACCGTGGTCGGCCATGTGGGAGTCCAGCACCCCCAACTACCATGCCACCTGCCAGCCCCTCAAAGCTACCCTCTTAATTAGACTTTGTTCTGGTCTTTGTATTTCATTTTTGGAGTCTTTTCTCAAATATCGGTGATCCTTGACCTCATGTTTATATTTAAGAGTGTGGCATGAAAACCATCTTAAGGACTCTCTGTGAGGCTAGGACTGATGGACTTTGTCAAAAAGAGGTCTTATGGAGAGCAGGCTTTTTCTTTCTTCACTCCGTTCCTGCTGTCTCCTCCTCCTCTTCCTCTTCCTCTTCTTCTTTCCTGCCTCCTTTCTCCTTCTTCTTCCATCTTCTTCCTCCTCCTCCTCTTCTCCTTCTTTTTCCATCTTCTTCGTCCTCCTCCTCTTCCTCTTGTTCTTCTTCTCTCTCCCTTCTTTCTTTCATTTCTTCTTTCTCTTTTTGATTGGTTAACATCTATACGTTGATATTTGTAACTCTTTTCTCTAAGACTTGTAATTTACTCAAAGAAGGAGCCTCTGATCCCCTGCTTTGGGGAGATGCATGGGTGGTGATATAAGCTTGACTCCTGCTCAGTAAACTGGTTGAAGGAAGCCAGAAGAACATCTTAATTGATTAGCATCTGACCTTTCACTTACTCTCCTTGTTCTAGGCCCAATGCCTAGTTCTTGATTGTTCTCTTGATGTACCCAAGCCCAAAGTCTCTTTGGTGCAAATTAACTGAGCAAACTTCTGTTTTCTGCCAGAATGGAGGAGGGATGTTATTTTGGCTGAATTACATTCCACCAAATTCATATGTTGAAGTCCTAACCCCCCAGTACCTTATAATGTGACTGTATTTGGAGATAGGGCCTCTAAAGAAGTAATTTTAAAAAATGAGGTCATATGGCTGGGCCCTAATTCAATATGATCAGTGTCCTCATAAGATAAAGAGGTTAGGACACAGCCATGTGTACTCACAATGAAAAGAATATGTGAGAACACAGAAGATGGTTATGTGTAAGGCAAGGAGAGAGGCTGCAGAAGAAGATAACCCTGCTTATACCTTAATCTCAGCCTTTAGTCTTCCAGAACTATGAGACAATTA
Source organism: Tupaia belangeri chinensis (assembly GCF_000334495.1). Taxonomy (NCBI): domain Eukaryota; kingdom Metazoa; phylum Chordata; class Mammalia; order Scandentia; family Tupaiidae; genus Tupaia; species Tupaia belangeri. The sequence continues at coordinate 609,823 of NW_006201399.1, read as the reverse complement.
ATTTCTATTGTTTAAATCACATAGTCTGTGGTACTGCTATGGTAGCCCCAGAAAACCAATATATCGGTTCAGCTGGTGGTAGGGTGGTTGAGGTGGCTGGATCTCACATAGCTGATTGCATGGTTCAAATCCTGGACCCTGGAGCCTGATAAGTACTCCAGCGCTGTGATTCACCTAACCCAACCTCCCCATGTGTTACAGTCATAGGCATATGTCACTGTCCCACTCCCTCCAAAAGCAGGGAGAAATATAGGGGAAAGGGCTGTGGCATGACTATCCCCCACGGGAAGAATATTCTTACTTTCCTCTCTCTGTCACTCTCGGTCTCTCTTTGGCAAGCACACACTCCCTTTAGCAAAAATTTAAATAAAAGAAAAAGTGACAGAAAACTAAACTAGATAGGAGTTTGATTGTGCTGGGTGGAGTTAGGGACCTAAGAGCCAACAGCTTTGTATCAAGTTTGAATCAATCTCCCTGGTATCAGATACCTCTCACTGCCTGCTTCAGTAATTAGAAACTAAGCCTTTCGGAGTTTCTATAGGCTACGCAGGAACAATCTTCAGTATCTACAGGTGTTCAGGCTCGGCTTTCTCAACTCTGCTACATCCATTCCCACTCCGCTAGTCACTTTGCAACTTCCGAACTTTGTCGTCACCTTTAATCCGCTCATCTCCTCTCTTATTCTTCTCTGTGGGGATTTAGGAGAGAGTGGAGATAAAGACTTGTGTTTAATGCCATTTTGACAGGATTATACTTACTACAGAAAGGTTATCAATGGTCAGCTCCAGCAACAGGAACACTCTCTATCTTGAAGAAAATATGGAAACATCGGCTGATTGCTGACTGAATAAGTGGCCCCCAACTGCAAGGGAACTATCATTTAATGCTCAGTTGGTTAATTTATAAATCCCTATATTAATTTGAAATCCAGGAATCCAGATACGCTTTATTCTTCTCAAGACTGCTTCTTCAGGTTAACAGCTGATCTAACAAGTTAGTGTCTTTCATGGTGCAAGACTGCTAGGGAGATATCACCATCACTAGCTCCCCAAAAGAGTCAGTGACGCCCCTGCTGCAGTGGCCTTGTTTACGATCACATGTACCAGGAGAAGAACCAGCAGGAACATTGCCGGACTCAGTCTGCAGCCCTTGATATTAAAACTGAATTCTTCTGCCCAGATGCCCTAAAATGGCATCCTTCTCTCCAAACCTTGGCATCCTGCTCTCCAAATCTCACTGTAGAAGATTCATCATAATAAAAATGATCATTTAGCATCAAACACTAAACTTTTTAATTTAGGGAAATGGGATTAGACATCTTAATAAATGCTAAGGACCATTTCTAAAATGATAGTCTAAATAATACTATTGTTCTCCGTTGCGAATTAAAAACTTTAATCTTGGGCTAGCTTTTGGCGTGGTGGTTAAGGCACTGGACTCCCACATGGCCGACCATGTTTCTTTCAAGTCCTGGACCTGGCAGCTTGCTTTCTCACTTTCTCTCTGAGAGAACTTATGCTCTATTGAGGATAAGTGACCAATAGCAAATTAAAAATAATAATATAAAATTAAATTAAAAAATAATTCTTTAAAAACTTTAATCTTTTAAATTACATATATATATATATACATTTATACACACACACACACATATATATATATATATATTTTTTTTTTTTAAGAGATTTTTGCTATACAGTGCATGCACTTGTCAGAGAGACAGACCAAACAGTGGGAAATCACTCCCCGGTGGGAGATGGCCATGACACAATCCCTTCTCCTTCATTCTCCTTTCAGGATTTTGGGCACGCATGCACATGTAAGATTTTCACGCTGCAGGGTCCAGGACTTGAACTGCTGTTGGCCATAGGGAAGTCCAGGGCTTTAACCACTAGCCCATTTGCTGGCCCCTGAAATAATATAGTCTTAACACAGTACAATCTTGTTACCAACTTGCTTTTTTAAATTAATGAACAGTCTAGCCATGCTGCCATCCTCCTAACCCAGCCTCCCGGTGCCCTGCAATCACAGGCGCACATCACTGTCCAAGTTTGATTACGTTAGGCTGGTCGCTGAACCTGGGCCTCGCATTGGGCCTCAGCCACCATGCATGGATGCCCTCTCAGTTGTGCCACCATGGCCAGACCTTGTCACTAGCTTTTATACAAATATTTGTTTGGTTTGGTTATTGCCTTCTAAAATGACTGTCAAATTCTAAACTGTGCTGCAACTCCTAAGTTCATGATAGACACTGCAGCAGAGATTTGGTAGTGGGTTCCAGATTCTTTTTTTCTTCTTCTTAATCCTTTTCCTCACTTTTCTTCTCTTTCTCTTCTTTCCTCTTCTCTTTTATTCTTTTCTTTCTTTATTTTTTTGATGCACTCACTGCTCTAATTAAGGCCAATGGTCGATTATTAAATAAACACTCACTGTGTTGAGAATGGAATAATTCATAAAGGTAAAATTCACTACTTAACCCATGGTGGTTGGAAAACTCTGTGTTCAGCATAATAGCCAATGAGGCCTCAATGGCTGTCCCACTCCTTGCAGTGAGCAGGAGAAATTGGAGAGAGGCTTGTACACCAGGCACAAAGAACAAGAGCAAGATGCTCACAGAAAAGAAAAGAGCACTGGCGTTGGGTGTGGTGCATACAGTAAAGGTCCTAGGTTCGCATCCAGAAACCTTCCCATACATACTGGGTGTATGTGAATACACTCATGATCTGCACTAGCTTGGGATGGGTTGCAGCATGTCAACCCTGAGAGGAGTAATGTCTCTTTGTCTCTCCCATAAAAGAAACAGATGGAAAAATAATTCTTTATTTTCTGAAGAGGTTTTTGCTATAAGGCGTGTGTGCTCGCCAGAAAGACAGAGAGAGACAGAGAGACAGAAAGTGTGAAATCATCCCCCAAGGGGGATGGCAATGCCGCAATCCCTTCTCCTCCATTCTCCTCTCGGAATCTTGGGCATGCACACACATGTGCTCGGATTGAGTTTAAGCCACCGGGTCTGGGACTGGAATTGTGTTTGACTACATGGAAGTACAGCAACATAGTCATTACATCAACCACTAGTTCCGAAAAAATAATTCTTTTTTAAAAAAGGAAAGAGGGCCCGGCAGTTTACACGGTGGTTAAGGGCGCTGGACTCCCACATGGTCAACTGTGGTTCGAGTCCCGGACCTAGTGGCTTGCTTTCTCACTTTCCCTCTCTGTCTTTCTCTGATAAAAACTGGAAAATAATAATAAATAAAGCTAAATAAAATAATTCTTTTTTTTTTAAAGGAAAGACAAAAATAGAGGACAAAAGACTGTACACTTTGCAGTGACTTACTCAGGCCCTTCCCCCCAAATTGCTTCCAGAACATTAGCAGCCAGGTAAATATGCCCTGAGGCAAGAGATCATAGCGTATTTTTCATAAGAAATCAAAGAGCCTAAAAGAGCCCCCTACTTTCTGACATTTGGGGTATCAACTTTCACCTGATTGCCTCATAGCAAGCCCACCCAGATGAAGCACCTAGATGAGCTTCTGGTAGATTTTTAAAGGTTTGCAGGCAGCTGATAAAAGTTTCCAACATGATGAGACTAACACAAATACATGGAGGAAAACGAAGCCAGGGGAAGCCTGGATGAAGCAGAAGAAAACGCTGTAATATAAATAAATAACCTCAAAAGATAGACGAAAAAATGGCAACTATGACATAGTCACAGAATCCTATCTAAAAGAAAACAAAAAACACAAAAAGAACTCTTAAAATAGCTTAGATAACAACTTTAGTAGAACATAAAGAAATATCCTTCAAAATAGAACAAAAGATAAAGAGATGTCCAATAGGAAACAAAAGATAAGAACATTATAAGATTAACCAGAAGATCTACTATCCTACCAAGGGGCATTTCAAAAAGAAATAATAAGAGAAACATAATTGCAGACTTACCATGTGTCTGACACTGTTCTGAGTGGCTCAAATACATGAGTGAGGTAGTTACTATTATTTTATCCATCTGATAGATGAGGAAATGGAAGCACAACGAGATTAAGTGACTTGCTTTCAGTCATTTAGTTGTGCCAGGATTTGAACTCAGGCAATCTGATTTGCTCTAAACTGTTCTGCTAAGACGATCCTTCCCCCAGAGGAGAGGAGATTACTAAAGAAATATTTCAAGAAAGTCTCCTGAACTGGATATAAACCCCCAGATGGAAGTGTCCGCTGAGTGTCCAGCAGGATGGATGAAAGTGTATCTACACTAAAGCCTAGTTATGACATTTCAGAATAGCAGAGACAAAGAGATCATTTTACAAGTTCCCAGAAAAAAAAAAAAGTCACAAAAGAATAGGCATTAGAGTGACAACAGAATTTTTAACAATAACATTGGAAGTTGGAAGATAAAAGAACAGTTTTGGGGCCAGCAGGTGGTTGTGGCACTGGACTTCCACATGATCCATGATCGACTGAGATTCAAGTCCCAGATCCAATGGCCCCCAAATCACAACAAATAAATTGATAAATAAATAAATATTTTTAAAAAATAAAAACAAAAGAACAGTTTCTATTAAATTATGAATAAAACTTTTTTTTTTATTTAGAATTCTACCTTTGAATCAAATGTTGGAAAAAGTAAACGCTGGAAAAAAGACATTTCAAGTAGGTGAGGACTCAACATTTCATTTTCTGTATCCAATCTTGGGCTTTACTGGAACCTGTGCCATAGAAAAGGAAGCAGTAAGCCAAGAAAGCAGGTATAAAACATGGCAGTAGTGTTCTTTCACGAAGTAAGTATTCCAGGATGACAACTGAGCTGCAAGTCTACGAAGCAACTGATCCCCATCAGAACAGGAGGATAGTGGAATTCTGAAGGAGTATCACCAGGGGAAAAATATGAATGGATTATTGGGTCATTTGGTAAATCATGTGTAAAGAAAATGTCAGGATAGGTGCACAATAAAGCAGATAAATAGATAAGACTTGATAAAAGGAAACAATCCCAGTACCCTTGCTGGCTCTGTTGTCACTGATATCTGCACCTTCCCTTACTACTTAGCCCCTAAACTGTTAAGAACTGTGTTGGGAGACCACCCTGTGGTGTGATGGTTAAGGTGCTGGTCACTCCCATATGGCCAACCACGGTTTGAGTCCCAGACCTGGTGGCTTGCTTTCACACTTTCTCTCTAGTCAAAATAAAAATAAATAAGTAAATAAATAATTTTTAAAAAGAGCTATGTTGGGATAATGGCCAGAAGGGGAAGTAGGGTGGAATAAAACCATAAAATCCTTTGAAGCAATAGGTGTCCAAAGCACAACATCTGAATTAATTAATTAAGTGTGTTATATACATTATTTAGAAATAGGGAAGTAAATCACAGAAGAGACAGCTAAGAGTGGAATGTGGTTGCCTCTAAAAAGGAGATAGGTATTATATTATCTTCAAAAAGCGTGTATGTTTACATTGCCTTTAAAAAGTAAGAATAAAATGTTGAAATCCATTTGCTGAGAGTGAAAACATGAAGCAACCAAACCTTGTCTCACAATGTAATTTTCAGGGACTAAGTGATCCATTAAGAGTAAAATAGAAGTGTGTCCATTCTGGCAGCTTTTGCAGTAACTGAAAATAAGGTAAACGTTGCATGTCGGTCTTTATTTCCATAATGCGTATGTGTGGACTAGATCTTGGTCAGAACTTCCACAAATACTTCACTCTTTGGTAGCAGTGGTTATAAATTACACCTTTGCTCATTCCAGTTGCTCCCAACCAGGAGGAACAGAACTACAAAGTCAGTTACATCCTGCCCTGTTTCCGTAGCAACCACATTAAACTGCAAGGATAAAGCACCTTTGTAGTAGCTGCATCTATTGAATTACAATGTAAATGTTGATGTCTGCCTGGAAACGTCAAATGACAACAGGTTTAGGGAACGCATTCAGTAGTTGTTTGCGGCTCTGGAATCCCAGGTTGCAGAGTTGAGATCCAAGCGGTGATCCTGGGCACCCTGAATGTCTATTTAACCAAATCCTCACTCCATCCAAACCACACCACTTCCCACCTGCCCAGCTCACGAAAAGATGCTCACCTTTTTGAAAATCTGTAATCTATCTGGTATCTTTCACACATCGGACACTAAAAGTGTTTGCTGAGGATAAGAATGTTTAAAGAACAATGACGCAAGAGATCCGAAGCCAGCTTTCTGTTTCTTTGCCCTTCTGAACACAAAATAACTTTAGTCCCAAACTCTTCGGCCACTGTCATTCCTCTTAACGTGAGTATTGAAAGCCCGGTGGTGTGCTGAACATTTGATTCCGGTTGGCTCGGGATACCTGACTTCAGCTCTCCTTCGTCCTTCCGTTCGACCCACAATCCCTAGTGTTTGCAGGTGTTGCTCAAGAAGTCTACTTCAAACACTGACCCTCGGCTCCCACCGGCCGCGGCAGAGCTGCCAGTGTACCGCCGCTCCACGCAGGTAAACTTCGGAATAAGTTACCTGCACTTGGAGAAGGGCCTTACCTGAGCGCGCCTCTGCCAATGGCAGGTCACGCAGCTCACCTGAGGGAGCGCTGCAGCCAATCACCGTGCAGCTCGTCCCTCGGGCTTGTACCCTTTAGTGAAAGAATTCAGCTCCTTGCGAGAAAGTTACCTGTGGCCGCCCAAGTCCGCCACTTTCTGCTCTGTGTCTGCCCATTGCCACGATCCAGGAGGACTCCGCGCCGCCCCGCTGCCTCCGAGCTCGGGCCCCATGTGAGGGGCCCCCCCTTATCCCACCTTTCCGGCTAGGTGAGGGCGCGAGCGGGCGAGCGAGCGAGAGTGGTGAGGGGGGACGGAAAAGCAGAATTACCTGTAGCTCTTGTTCTGCCATCTCGGGCGCTCTCACACACCTTCACCTGCACAGACTTGAAAGTCCAGTTTCACCAGAGGCTGAGGCTCCAGGAAAAGGGGAGCGAGTTCATTGGATCAAACATGTCACAAGAGTCGGACAAGTAAGTGGATCACACGCGCCGGCTGCTGCTACTACCACTTTGGGCTGATGGCAACTGGTTTGTTATTTTTTTTTTTTTTTAAGTTGCTATTGTTGGTATTTTTTTTTCTTTCTTTTTTTCTTTTTCTTTTTGGTGACTCCAAACTTTTCCGGATTATGTTTCTTCCCTGATTAAGGGGAGAACCCCTGCAAGAATGTGAACGTTTAATACCCCCTTTGGGCCTTGATAGTAAAAGTAGGTTTTCCTTTTTGCTTCCTCACTCCCTTACGAATGGTCTCAGCTCCCGCTCCCCCGACGCTGCCTGGCTATGGACCGAGGTTTTGGTGGATGGGGGCGGGAGGCCTGTTGTCCCTCTCCTTTAGTTGCACCCACCGCTCCAGGCTTCTAGGGCTCTGTGGAAGCTCAGCTACGTTCCTTCGATGTGTCCAAAGGGCCTGCTGGAAAAGCGGGTCTTGGTCGCTTTTGTGTGAACGCAACAAAGAGCTTTCAGAGAGAAGCAGAAACGGCCATCTTCCCGCACTGGGGCAGGACAGTGTGCGTGTGTGCGCGCCCGCCCGTGTGCCCCAGACTGGGGTCAGGCTGGGAGGCCAGATCGCGGGGTCCACAGCGTCTCCCCACTTCCCGCACCGGCACCCCCATCCTTCCTCCGCTCCCGCCTGCATTGTTGGGCCACCCTACTCAGATAACCTCAGGAAAGGCCTTTCAGAAATGGGGGGAACTGATTGGAGGCCCCGAGTCAGCGTCCCAGCGGGACGGAAAGGGGCGCCTGCCACAGAGCAATCCCGGCGCCCCGAAGTCGACTGCACGCCCCTCTGAGCCCGCAGCTCCCGGCGGGCCCGGGCGCTGCACGGAGGCCGCCGCCTCGGGCGTGGCGGGTGGCCATGCGTGGATCGCTCTGGGTCTTCTTGGGTGTGTGTGGGGGTCTAGATGGAAAATCAGGGAACTTGGGGCAGCAGGAACTCGAGACCCCGCGTCCTTCCCGTCGCGGCCTGAGCCGTGGGTCGCGGCCGGGCCCTCGCCTTCGCGGCGGCTTTGTGCGAGCCGGGGGAGGTGGGGCCGAGGGCGGGAGCGGGAGGGAGCCGGAGGTGGGTCCCGCGGCCTTTCTTGGGATTCGGTGGCGACACTCCCTTCCCCCTCTCGGGCGCGTCCTGGCTGGGAAGTCCTATTGGAAGTGCGTAGGGCCGCCCTTTTGCTTTCTCTGGGAACCCTACGCTGGCGGTGTGGCCACCCCAAAGAGATTTTCCTGGGGCCGGGCGCGCGAGGCCGCGGGAGAGGCGTCTTCCCTGGAGAGGTGGCAATTTGAGGGACCCTGAAGGAGGAGCAAGAAGGCCCTGAGGACCTATAGAGGGAATCATCCTCAAAATTAAATAACATTTGCTGTGATGTGTTAACAGAAAACAAAAAACTAGCAGACAGCAGTAGTATTTTAGCCACCGATGAAGACTTAGCTGTGTACTGTTAACACATACAGGAGCGGAAGAGCTATTTACTTACAAGCACGGGAAGGGGTAACCGGTAGGGATGGGAAAGCATACCATTAGGTGAGAGTCCCACCCCACCCCAAAGTCTCTCGGTAGTCTTGAGAAATCACTGCCCGAGTTTGAAAACTTCACTAGCCCACCGCCCAGAGGATAGAAGGTGTCGTTTTTGTTTTGGGGTTGTTTTGATCTTCGCATCAAACATGGTTGCAAGTCTAGTTTAATCAGACAATTCACTTTAACGTTTAATTTGCTTCGTTGTGTGATAATATGTGAGCGGAATTCAGAATGAAAAGGATTGATTCTCGGCCTTTTGACTAAGATCATGCGTGCAGTAAAAATGGATGCTTTTTTTATCTTAACCAGTTATACTTAGCAGCAATAAAGACAATTTGTTTACTACTGAAAATAAGTACTGAGCACCAGCCATCTGGTTTCACTACATGCATTGCCTAGTTTTTATGTGTAATAACTATCTGGGATTACCTATACTTAAATGTAATGAAAGTAGCTTTTTTCTAGTAACGGGTTCCGAGATTTAATTTTGCGTTCTGGGAAAAGTAATAGGAACAATATTGCAAAGAGACACAGTTGAATTCAGTTTGCCTCTTTCTGCTTGGACTGTTGAGAAACCTCCATCAGCCATGACTTCTGGATCAGTTTTGGGAATTCAAGCCTAGTTTTCTTAAAGTTCTTATTCTAATGGGGGCCTGGCCCAGGTGGATCCAGGCTTTGTGGCTCTGAAGCTTATGTGTGTGTGTTAGATGGGGTAGGGACTCTGAAAAAGGAACCCCTAAGCATCTTGTTGTGGCTTCTTCACCTGAGCAAGTGGGGAACCCTGCATCTTGAGCTTTATCAACATCATGGTAATTCTACTCTGGGAGGCCTGCGTATATTTTCTTGAAATAACCTAGAAGAATACACACTGAGGATTTCCCCATAATTCCTTTAGGATTTAGGTAATCTTTTGGATAGCATAGGGAGATACTTCTGATTAGCAATTCTGAACTGATGTAACATCTTTTTTATGGTGTGGACTTTTCAGATGGAAACGTTCTGCTTTTTATGTTCTGTACTGTTGATGTTATCACTAAAACCATTTTTTAGGACATTTTGTCTTTGTACATATTTAAAATTCTCTATGTCTATTTTAAGTTTTATGAAGATTTATGATCTTTGTCAACTAGTATAAGCAAGACAATGATATATTAAACTCTTATATTACTGCCAAAATATATAACATGCATCCAGAGAATATATAAATACACATGTAATATTTGATTTGTTTCTCACAGGTAGTTTTCATTAGGTAAATATGTTTTCTGATTACCTATTATATGCAACTCCTTCAGATAGGCATTATAAGAGAGTACAAAGTGTATGTATGGCCATATCTTTAAGCAGCTTACATTGTAATGGAAGTTAAAACATAAGCAGATATAAATTTAATTAAGGCAACACCTGGCAAGTACTTAGAAGTTACAAAAAAAACTGAAAAAATTGAAAAATATAATATAGCTTGCATGAGGTACCTGCTTCTCTCTACCCATCTCATTTTTGCCTAGGACAATTATATTTTAGTAAGTTTTTTTGTGTTTTATTGTAAGGAGTCCTGTCATCATTCAGAAAATGCTCAAAGTTATAGATATCTTACATGGATAACCTTCCAAGTAATGGGATGACTATATATTTTGATTAAGTTCCTATTCTTTTTATTTTTTTAATTGGCCATAGGGTGCATGCATTCACTAGAGAAAGAAAGAGACAGAGATAAAGAGACAGAGAAAGAGGAAGAGGGAGGAAACACTCCCCATGGGGAATGACCTCATTGCAGTCCTTTTTCCTTTCCTCGATATCTCCCTCCTTTTTGGTTTATGGGTGCACACATGCACCAAGTGTGTTTTTCAAGCCGTAAGGTCTGGGACTTGAACCCTGTGGTCAACCATGTGGGATACAGTGCACATAACCACCAGGTCATAGACTGGCCAAACTGCCTACTCTTTGGTTCTACAAATGCAAATATAAAATATTTTTTATGATTGCAAATGGCAAGAGTTCCTCATATCCTCCTCAAACCAATCCAAATGCAAGTTGAGTATCCCTTATCTGAAATGCTTGAGACCAGAAGCATTTCTGACTTAGGTTTTTCAGATTTTGAATATTTGAATATACATAATGAGAAATCTTGTGGATAGGGCTCAAGTCTAAATGAGAAATTATTTTGTGTTTTATATACACTATAGCACGTAGCCTGAAGGTAATGTTCCATAATAGTTTTGTATTGCAGTGTTCTGACTGTGACATATCGCAGGAGGTTAGGTCTGGAATTTTCCACTTGTGGCATCATGTCAATGCTCAAAAAGTTGTAGATTTTGGAGCATTTCAGAGTTTGGATTTTTGAATTAGGGATGATCAACCCATACCCTTTTTTTTTTTTTTTTCCTTTCTCTCCTTCTCTTTTTCTTTTCCTTCCATGAACTAGAGACAAATAGCACCCCAATAGGATTTTTTAAAAAAGAATTATTTATTTATTCAATTCCATTTGTTATTATTATTTTTCAATTTGATCAGAGAGAGACAGAGAGAAAGAGAGAGAGAGAGAGAGAAAGGAAAGAGAGAAAGCAAGCTGCCAGGTCCAGGACTCGAACCATGGTCAGACATGTGAGAATCCAGTGCTAGCCACCATGTCATCTGCCAGCCCCAGGAATTTTTTTTTTTTAATTTTCCAGAGGGCATGTGTATTTGCTGGGGGCCAGGGGTAGGAGAGTAATCCCCATCTATGGGAGATGGCCACATTTCTGCCATCCCTTCTCCTCTATCTCCCTCCTTTTAGGATTTTGGGCACACACATACATGCACCCAGTGTGTTTATCAAGCAGCTGGGTCCAAGACATGAACCACATAGTCAGCCTTGTGGGATTTAGCTGCCTTAACCACTACATCACAAACTGATCCCCCAATAGGCTCTTGATGCTGTGACTCACCCCAGTTCCTGCTAGCCATTGGTCATAGGCATGTATGCCCAGCATACTCAATGATGTCTTCAGACACCAACCCATAACCTTCCCATGTAGGTCAATCTTGCAGAGCATCACATTTTACTACTGCACCACTGAACACTCCCCACAAATATATCTTAATGCCACTATGTACTGGGCATCAAGCTTGACACTGAAATTCACACCATGGTACTTACTTCCAGTGTGCGTGTGTGTGTGTGGGGTGGGGTGGGGTGTGTGTGTGTGTGTGTGTGTGTGTGTGTGAGGGGGGCAGACAATAAATGAACCAAGACCTAAACCTCTAATAATAAAGTGATGATAAGTGCTATGAAGAAAAGCAAAGCAGACTAAAGGGATTGAAAGTAGTGAAGAGTTATTTTCTATCATGTGGTGGTCAGGAACAGCCTCTCTGATAAGATGGCTGAGGACAGACTGGAAGGATGTGGAGGATGGAGCACTGAAGAAACCTGGGGTAAAAGTATCACAGGTAGACAGGAAGAGCGAGTGCAAGTGCCCTAAGGTGAGAGTGTGCTTAGCATGTTCTAGATACGGAAAGGAGCCCAATGAGGGTGAATCAGAAGTAGACCTAATGGCATCATTAAGTAAATTTACATAATCATTACTTATTAATCCAGATATTTGCATACCCCAAAATAGATGAAATTATTTTTGAAAATGGTCCTGACAGTCAAGAGGCAGTAATACCCAATGAGTTATAAACGCAGATAATACCATCAGTCTTGTCTCTTTCTCCCAGTATCACCAGTTTACTGGTGAGGGTCTAGTGTACTATTTCCTACTGGATTAAATCCTGGAGGTTCCTTAATGCAGAGATGAATGAATGCACATATACTGGAGGGCCCCCGAGGATTAACACTGAAGAAGAGGGACAAAGTGCAAAGAGGGAAAACGTGTTTGCTCTGACACTCCCATCACCTCCCACCTCCCCAACACTTTTCATTGGACCTTCTCCCTTCAGTGATTATCTCAACTTTTTAATATTAGCCTCTGCAAAATAAAGCGTGCCCTTTCTGTTCTCCTTTTGTTCTCATTCAGTTTCTGCAAATTTGATCCATAAGAAAAGGTGGACTTGTCCACTGTGTTCAGAAGAGAAACACTGCGAAGAGTGCTTTGGTAGTTTTCCATCTTTAAGGAAGTCAACTGATAAAGTTAACTTACCTGAAAAAGAAGAAAATACCAGACAACAACATGAAAATCTGAATTAATACAAAGAAGGTGAAGATAATTATGTACATGCTCGATAATAGAAAAGCCATAGGAATCCTTTAAAGCCCTGTTTTCCAAACTCACTGAGGCACATGGTAAACTACAGATCCCTGAATCCCAACCCAGAGGTATTAAATCAGATTGTCCAGAAGAGGATTCATGGGATCTGCATTTAAACAATGTTCCAGTACATTTTATGGTTGGGTTAATTGAAGAAATACTGCTAAAATGCATACTTACCATTACCTAAAATATGTGATTTTTGTGCAATTTTCCAAATGCATATCTAGTGCTTAAATGAAATGAAACCTGTGGGCTTTTATTTTACTGCTACCTTTGGATGAGAGCTTCTCTATAATTTTAACTTGGATGTAAGAATTCTTACATTTTTCTCTTAGTGTTGTTCATTTTCAGTGTTTTTCGAGCTACCATTACTGGAAGAAAAGTGTCCTTTTGGTAAATCCTGTGTTTTCAGAGCCGCTAAATACCTGATATGAATGATGCCACCCCTGTGGACCTCTGCCAAGCCCATTGCCAAGGGTTAAGCTTGAGTTTCTAACTGGATCCCACTCACCAGAAAGCTGGGTTGGCATTCCGAGCCAACATGGTCTTCTTTAATTTTACATCATAACCCAAGACTAGTATTTATTTTGGGGAGGGGGGTATGGTACTGTCATTTCACTGAATTTAAATTCTATTTTGTAGCACAAAGTCAAAAGATAAAGAGTTCTAATCTGATATTGGTCCTCGGTTAAATGATTTGATAGTTGCTGTTTTATTTCTAGGGCTCATGGTTGCTTTAAGTATTATCCTGATAAGATAGTACTAGACCTCCTGCTTTAAACTGACTAGCAGCGGGCCACCCAATGGGCCCAGTGCCACTTGACTTAAGCAGGATTAGCACTAAGTGCTACAGCAATAAGTGAAGAGCTGTAACTAGCAGGGATTTTTTGCTCTGTAAAGTAAAAAAGATAATTTTGAATAGTGGGCAAGGTATGTCAAACATATAAAGAAATATTTAAACAATAACAACAATACTCAATTAGCCCCAAGAAGTGCTTGTTTGAACTCCATAGATAACATAAGTTAAAAAAAAAAAGTTTTTTGATGTTAGGTTGTTAAACTTTACTTTGTAAAAGGGCCAGCAGGTATGATAGTAGTGAAGGCACTGGATTCCCACGTGGCTGAGGTTTCAAAGATCAGACCCAGTGACTTGAAACTCATGCTGGAGGTGTGTACGTGTGTGCCCAAAATCCTGAGAGGAGAATGGAGGAGAAGGTTGTGGCTGTGTGATTGTCTCCCCTGGAGGGTGATTTCTTACTTTCTCTCTGTCTCTTTCTGGCAAGTGCAGTGCCCTATAAGCAAAAACCTCTACAAATTTTTTTATTTTTTTTTACAATTTGTAAAAAGTCATATATAATTCAGGCAACTGCTTCAGTTCATTTCTGTCTTTGGTCTTAACTGGGCATATGTTTTTGATTAAAAAAAATGAACAAATGAGCAACATGAGAGTGCTTTCCCCCATCCCTACTTTCTCCCTAGTCTGAACTAACATTTTTCTCCTCTTTCTTCCCCTTCCTTGTCTGTGTCTCTAATGCCACTTTCCTACATTTTTCCTTCCTGTCTTACTTGGTGAGAATAGACACAGACACAGCTTCTAGACAGAGACAAATGTGAATCTGATTTTAGGTGTTGCTTTACTTTGTAAATTTCACTGCATTCTTTTAGTTGTTGAACTTAAAGCAGCCCTTCCTTTTTACCTGGCCCAAAAGGTAAGGTGATGGCAGCGATGATGTCACCTATCTAATTTAAGCCAACTAAAGCTTAACGTTGGAAAAATGTTTACATGTTTAGTATAAGAAAAGCTGTTCCCTAAGTTAATTGGAGTCCTCACTCATGATCCCTGGCATTTGCATTAGGGTGCTGACATTCTTTCTTTTCAAAAGATAGTCAGTGACTCCTGCCCAGTTATAAAAACTAGGCCTAACCTGAAACAGAGTAGTGATTGGATTGGCAGCTCTTTCCAGGGAAAAATTCCTTAGCGAGCAGCAACAGGCTGAATAAGAATTTTTTGCTAGGGCCTAGGAGGACTGGCAGGTTGTGGAGTAACACAACACACACAGGGCAGTCACTTGGCTTCACTGGTCTTCACATTTAGGCCTCCAAAGTTTAGATCGACCCTCTTGTCTAGCTGCCTACATATATCTGTATTTTAGCTAAGCCCGTGTGCCTCAAAGTAATTTTGTTTATTTCTTAATTTTACCATTACCAGGAAAGTACACTGTATACTGAAAGTTTCTTAATGGTAAATGTTTTTTTTTTTTTTTTTTAAAGACTGGACTATAATGGGTTAAGTGGGACAGAAGCAATTTCTTTGGGGATCTCCACACCCCATCCCCAGTTACAATGGGAAGAGAGAAATGCTTTAGCTTGATGCAGGTTGTTGAGTAGCAATGATAAATATTTTTATAAAAACAGCACATTTTCTACTTCATACAATACCAATCAATTACATGTTGTAAGAATTCTTGGGAAAGTATTAGGAAAGCTGGTACATTTCAGAGAATTTCAATGTATATTTTGAATTGAGTCATGCTTGTGGAGGTGGCTGGTGCATTTGAATGGGCTTTTAGTAGAAAGCAATCACTGCCCCTTGGGGATGAACTGCTGTATTTTACTTTGTAATGAACATAGCAATGAACTTTGTGGGGAGCACTGAGTTCACATTCACTCCAAGGAAGTGCTTCCTTTACAAGTGTGAATGCAGACACCCTCTGGAGCAGAAAAGGAAAACAAGATGCGTTTGTTGCTTCTTTTTATGTTGGCGTCCACCTTTCATCAGAATCCAAATGTATAAATGTTAAATATAAATACACTGTAAGGGCCAAAATCTCTGTTTTTTAAAGTCATGAATTTAGATCCGAGTTTTAGAAGAGCATAAAGGCTGGTACAAAGGTAAGAGGAATAAAGAAAGAAAAGAAGGAGAGAGCAGGAAGAAACTGTGCTTTAGCGACTACTGAATTGTTAGTGTTTTCTCTCAAAAGTGTGAGTTGCTGGGTTTTTCCAAGCTGGAGCTTCAGTAGAATGGCTTTGGGCCATTTGGCCTCTTGGAGAATTTTTCCCCCCCCCTTCTTTCTTTTATTTTCTTCTTCTTCGTCTTCGTCTTCGTTTTCGTCTTTGTCTTCGTCTTTGTCTTCATCTTCGTCTTCTTTTTTATATTCAATCACTGTACATCTTTACAGCATGCAAAATGGATTTTCCCAGCATGAATACACTATTAGTCCAGTCTGAGATATTACCATATACATTATCAACAGATAACTTTACATTTTTGTGTTTGTTAAATGTTTTGCTTCTTTTTGTTCTCCTTGATTCCCTCCCTCCATCCACCCCCATCCCCATCCTCATTGTTTACTCTCTTCCTACACTGTCTCTATTATCTATAGTTTCTCTCCATGCCTTTATACCTTCAATCTTTCAGTTTCCACCATAGAGTGCATATATTAAGTGGGGACATACAATGCTTCTCTTTCATAGTATAGCTTCACTCAGCTTTAAATCTTCCACATTCATCTACTTTCTAACAATTGCCAGGATCTCATTGTTTTTTTATGGCTGATTAGTATTCTGTAGTGTATATGTGCCACACTTTTTCAATCCATCTGTCCTGAAAAAGAGAATTGGTTTTTATTTTAACTTGAAGCCTAGAATTCCAGAGACAGGATACTTGAGGATCATTCAGAGCATGTGAGTAACTAATTTTGGATTTGGAGCTAAAAGGTGTAGTTGGAGGAGGAAAGTGTCTTATGTCTCTCTCTGACATGCTGGGATTTAAAGTGTGAGTTGAAAAATATGAAGTATTGATTAGATTGAGAAAAAAACAAGATTTCTTTTTTTCTAGGGAGATAAGGAGCAAGGAGACTAAACATTTACTCCTCCCATATATATTTTTATGATGATTCTTTTTTACTTTATCATTGGCAGGATCTTAGAGCTGTTATGAGAACGTTCACGAATCAGAATTAGTGAGACAAACTTTGCAGCAGCTCTGTGGCACAGAATCTAACACTGAAATGACTAAATGCTATTAATGAACAAATTCGAAAAGTGCACTTCAATGGAACATTAAATTTCTCCCTGACACTATGGTGTAATAAAGAATTAAAAATGGTATAAACATATTTTAAAGTCATAGTGGTAATTACTAAAAGCAACCAGACACATGACAACTAGGCATTGCTGTAAGTCTATTCTCAAGCTTATGTCGGTGCTCTGTGTTCTGAGAAACTTTCTAGTTAAAAACTAGGGAAATGATCTCTAAAAGTCCAGTCTTTATTTCTTAAAACATGCACTTGTGGGGACCAGCAGATGGTCTAATGGATACATCGCTGGACTGATACGTTGTTGACTGTGGTTCGGATCCTGGACCTGGAGGCCTAAAACACACTGGGCATGTGTGCATGTGTGCCTAAAATTCCGAGAATGGAGGAGAGATTGCAGTATGGCCATCCTTCCTGCTACGGGAGTGATTTCTCACTTAAAGTAAACTTTCCTTTCCACATTTACCCCAAATCATTGTTTTTGGTTCTCAGTTCAGTGAGCCCCATAATATAAATGTTTTCTGGACTTCTTGGATCTAACTTTTCAAAGAAACAAGGAACAAAGGTAGCATTTTGCCTCATTCTTGTGTTGCCAATAAGATAATTACTGTAAGTAAGATTAGCAGATTCTTTTTTATTTTTCATATGTAACATGGAATTGAACTAAATGATCTCTGAGGATAATCACCTGTTCCAATATTTTGAGTCTCCTTTTCTCCCTTCAGAGGGATCTCAGCTGGTGGTAGCAGGCACTGTGGAAACTGTCTCTGCTCCCAAGCCCCCCACCCCATTTACCAGAATCAAAGGTGATTTGAGTCAGACTACAAAGAAACAGGCCTTTGGCAAGGAGTTGGAATTCTGAGGGCCACACAGAATTTATAAGGTGGCGAGGAGGGAAGTGGATGATTTTTAACAGAGCACTCCTGCACAGCCTGGCTGGGCTGGTAGATAAATGATACAAGGACATCTGATAAAAGGGGCTGGCAGGTACTCTGAGAACTATTTCCTAGGAAGAGAGCCCAGGAAGTGGTTTTCCTTTTTTTTTTTTAAATAGATTTATTTTACTTAACTTTATTTATTTGACCAGAGAGGGAGGGAGGGAGAGAGAGAGAGAGAGAGAGAGAAAGTGAGAAAGTGAGAAAGTGAGAAAGCAAGCCATCAGGTCTGGGACTCAAGCTGTGGTCAGCTATGTGGGAGTCCTGCACCCTTAACCACCACACCACCTGCCTGCCCCAGAAGTGGTTTTCTTTAGTTGGACTCATGGAGTGAGAGTGAGGCAATATCGGGATGAATGGAACTTTGAACAAGATGTAGTAAGATGAAACCCTTAAAATAGATGAAAGGGATGATCGCTTTCTCCTCCTGCTCCTTTTCCTGCTCCCCTCCTTTTTCTTCTTTTCCTTTTTTCCTTTTCACTCTGGTTGAATTTAAATAAATAAAGTTAAATAAAAATAAAGAGAGATTTTTGCTATAGGGCATATGTGCTCACTGGAGAGACAGAGAGACAGAACATGAGAAATCACTCCCAGTGGGGGATGGCCACACCACAATCCCTTCTCCTCCATTCTCCTTTTGGGATCTTGTATGCACATGTGCCCAGCATGAGTTTTAAGCCACTGGGTCTAGGACTTAAACCATGGTTGACTATGTGGGAGTCCAGCAACATAAACATTATGCTATCTGCTGGTCCCTTGTCCTTTCTTTTAATGAAATGTAATTCAGGGACACCCATTGTCACAAAATATTGCCAAGCTAGTAGTCTAGTAAGTGCTTGGGAAAGGCATTAAGTAACATAAGGCTAAAGATAGTAGCTGCTAGGGGTTGGCAGGTGGCAGAATGGTTAAGGTGCTGCACTCCCACATGGCTGACCACAATTCGAGTCCCAGACCTGGTGGCTTAAAACTAAATCCTGAGAGGAGAATGGAGGAGAAGGGGTTGCAGTGTAGCCATCTCTCCTGGGGGGTGATTTCTCATTTTCTGTCACTCTCTGTGTCTTCAGCGAGGGCACAAGGGCATGTGCCCTATAGCAAAAACTTACCTTGAAATAAAATAGTAGTTGCAGTTTGACTTCAATTATAAGGTAATACATTATTTCACTTCAGAGCATGCAATGACCATTCATTTAGGTCAGGGATAGGAATAAACTCTTTCTCTGGTACTCTATCGTGTTAGAGAACCAATAAAAGCCTAAGAAGCCAATTTTCTATGAAGTCCGTAGTCTCATGTTGGGGGAATTTTGATTGGGTCATGAGAGATTTATATTCTCTACAGACCATAATTTTAGCTGCTGTGAAATTTTGGTTTATACTTTAAAAAATATGTATATTAGGCCTAGCCAGTGGCATAGTGGGTAGGGTGACTAGCTCCCAAATTATCAGCTATGCATTTTGAGTCTTGGTCCCAGTGGCTTGAAAAACATAGCAGGCACATGTGAAGTGTGCTCAGAATCCTGAAAGGAGAATGGAGTAGAAAAGATTGTCGCATGGCCATTGCCCCCCATCCCCACCCCTGGGGTGGGGTGCTTTCTCACTTTCTCTCTCTCCTCTCTCTCTCTCATGAGCATATCTGTCCTATAGCAAAAACTTTGGTAAAAAGGGCTGGCAGGTACTCTGAGAACTATTTCCTAGGAAGAGAGCCCAGGAAGTGGTTTTCCTTTTTTTTTTTTAAATAGATTTATTTTACTTAACTTTATTTATTTGACCAGAGAGGGAGGGAGGGAGAGAGAGAGAGAGAGAGAGAGAAAGTGAGAAAGTGAGAAAGTGAGAAAGCAAGCCATCAGGTCTGGGACTCAAGCTGTGGTCAGCTATGTGGGAGTCCTGCACCCTTAACCACCACACCACCTGCCTGCCCCAGAAGTGGTTTTCTTTAGTTGGACTCATGGAGTGAGAGTGAGGCAATATCGGGATGAATGGAACTTTGAACAAGATGTAGTAAGATGAAACCCTTAAAATAGATGAAAGGGATGATCGCTTTCTCCTCCTGCTCCTTTTCCTGCTCCCCTCCTTTTTCTTCTTTTCCTTTTTTCCTTTTCACTCTCTCCCTTTACCTACTTGTTTTTTCTCTCTCTCTCTTTTTTTTTTCAAAGAGAGATTTTTGCTATAGGGCATATGTGCTCACTGGAGAGACAGAGAGACAGAACATGAGAAATCACTCCCAGTGGGGGATGGCCACACCACAATCCCTTCTCCTCCATTCTCCTTTTGGGATCTTGTATGCACATGTGCCCAGCATGAGTTTTAAGCCACTGGGTCTAGGACTTAAACCATGGTTGACTATGTGGGAGTCCAGCAACATAAACATTATGCTATCTGCTGGTCCCTTGTCCTTTCTTTTAATGAAATGTAATTCAGGGACACCCATTGTCACAAAATATTGCCAAGCTAGTAGTCTAGTAAGTGCTTGGGAAAGGCATTAAGTAACATAAGGCTAAAGATAGTAGCTGCTAGGGGTTGGCAGGTGGCAGAATGGTTAAGGTGCTGCACTCCCACATGGCTGACCACAATTCGAGTCCCAGACCTGGTGGCTTAAAACTAAATCCTGAGAGGAGAATGGAGGAGAAGGGGTTGCAGTGTAGCCATCTCTCCTGGGGGGTGATTTCTCATTTTCTGTCACTCTCTGTGTCTTCAGCGAGGGCACAAGGGCATGTGCCCTATAGCAAAAACTTACCTTGAAATAAAATAGTAGTTGCAGTTTGACTTCAATTATAAGGTAATACATTATTTCACTTCAGAGCATGCAATGACCATTCATTTAGGTCAGGGATAGGAATAAACTCTTTCTCTGGTACTCTATCGTGTTAGAGAACCAATAAAAGCCTAAGAAGCCAATTTTCTATGAAGTCCGTAGTCTCATGTTGGGGGAATTTTGATTGGGTCATGAGAGATTTATATTCTCTACAGACCATAATTTTAGCTGCTGTGAAATTTTGGTTTATACTTTAAAAAATATGTATATTAGGCCTAGCCAGTGGCATAGTGGGTAGGGTGACTAGCTCCCAAATTATCAGCTATGCATTTTGAGTCTTGGTCCCAGTGGCTTGAAAAACATAGCAGGCACATGTGAAGTGTGCTCAGAATCCTGAAAGGAGAATGGAGTAGAAAAGATTGTCGCATGGCCATTGCCCCCCATCCCCACCCCTGGGGTGGGGTGCTTTCTCACTTTCTCTCTCTCCTCTCTCTCTCTCATGAGCATATCTGTCCTATAGCAAAAACTTTTTAAAAAAGAAAAAAAAGTATATCTTACATATTTAAAAAAATATTTTTAAAAAGGACAAATGTCTTAATAGATATATGGTCAAAAGGCATGAGCAAACAATTCACAAAAGCTATGGAAGTGGCTAATAAACACATAATAATGCTTAGCTTTATTAATAATCCAAGAAACACAGATTCTGTAACAGGAATGTTCCAAATTTTCCTGTCAAATTGGCCAAGATTAACGATAGCGGGCTTGTAAAATACATTTTTGGAATATAAATTATTAAAAACTTCCTGGCAGCTGGGTGAAACTGATTGAAATGGGTCTACCGTTGACACCTGAATTCTAGTTTCAAGGATTTATCTTCAGGAAATAAATCAAGGGTCTTAAATGCAGCATTATTTTTTGAAGTGAAAAACCAGAAAAGTTCTAGAAGAATACTAGCTATAGAAGGCTGGTTTAGTAAATCACAGTTCAGTGAAATGACAGGATACTGTGCAAGCATTGTAAGCCACACTATGTTACGTAGCTATTATGGAAAAATAGTTAATGACAGAAGGAATGTTTATGATGTATTTTACTAGAATGTTTAGAATGTTTATAGGTATATAAAATAAAGAAGAAATCAGAATTTAAAAAAATGCAAGGTTAATTGTGGTTTGCTACCGGGTGAAGAGAATGTAGGTTCTTTGGTCTCTTATTTGTGCTTCTCTCTGTTTTCCCAGTTTGCTGAAGCGAGCTTGCACTGCTGTTCTAATTAAGGAGAAATCCTAAAGGTTATTTGTAAAAACAATCATTCTGGCATGAAGAGAGGTAGAAATAACACCACATTCCTCGGTGAAATGGAAAAGCCGTCTGCTTGCTTGCTCCATGTAGAGCTGAGTTGTTTTGCGCACAAGTTCTCGCCTCTCTCCTCTGTAGCTGCTGTAGTCATGTGCTGTGCGGCTGCCCCACGTGCACTGCTATGCCGGTCCTCACGTCTAGATCTCATCAACCCTGTCCTTTTGGAATTACGTATGTGTGAAGTCCAGTTATTAAACCCAATTATTTTCCAAAATAGCACAAGTAAATGTAGGAGTTTCCAGCATTTGTATCATTCGAAACTGGGGAAGAATGACTAAGAACCCAAGACACTCAGTTTATTCCACAGTGTAGGCTGCAGGCGTCTGTGCAGTTTCCCTTGAAAAAAGTTCTCCGTAGGCGAGGCTGCCTTCCATACCATCTCAGACCCCACCTAAATGTTCTTGGGAGACAGTCGTATTGGGCCCAATTAGACTTAATCTTTTCGAGGGCAAGGGAAAGCCTGGAATACAACTTTCTTTAAAAACTAAAAGTAGTCATAGGCAAGATTGAGTTTTTATGATTTTTCAAATAACGATTTGTTTTTTCCATAATGTAGACCTGTTTCTCCCTGGAGGGATGAACTGGTGACTCATCTAACTGCTTCTACAAGCTGGTGCATAGATCATGCCAGACAAGCTTGAGTCTGTTAGTTAAGCTGTATGAGATTGCATCACTAGATTCACTGCAGGCGTCTTTAATGGAAGCTTTGTCGCCAACATGAGCTATTTGCTTATCAACGTACCCAAGGAGCATCCCCAACAGAGAACAAAAAATATGTGATGTGAACTTGTGGGGGGAAACTGGCCATAGAGAACCACTGAAGTTGCCCAAATTATTTGGGAAAAGAAAAAAAAATAAATAAAAGAGACTTAAAAAGAAAAAAAGTGGAAAAAGTAAACTGTGACCAAAACCTAAGCAAGCTTTGACTGTGGAAATTAACACAGAATTTGTGAAGCAGGAACTAGTAGATACACTTTTTGGTTTTGTGCTCAAAAGTGTAATTTGTGAATGTCATCTTCTTTCCTGCTCCTGCCTGCCTCTCCTCTTCCCTTCTTTTCTTTATATTGTGCAGAAATTCGTCAACTTTCAAACACAGTATCTTATAGGAAGGGCCTTCAAAAAGTGCATGGAAAATGCCTACTAGGAAAAACCTATGCATACATTTTAAAATTATTTGCATCCAAAATAAACTTGTACTTTAATTTTTCCACAAACATTTTGAAGTCCCCTCGTATTTTTAAAAACCATTATTTTCTTTGGGTGTTAAAAGTCTACATAAAGGCACACGTCTTTATAGGGCATGTGGGAGAGGACTGAGGGACTGATGTTTGTCTTTTTATCTTGCGTTTATCTTTAATTTTAGTAAATATACTGTAACACGGTTTATTTGATATTCAGTCACATAAACACATTTGCTTTTTGAATTGTCCAAAATCTTGGGACAGAGTTCATTTATCACTCTAGTATCCTGAGATTGAGATGAATTTCAGTAGTAGTTGTATCAGTTTTCTTCCCTTTCCTCCACAAAAGATCTGCATGCTTTTTTTTTTTTTTTTTGTCTTCCTGAAACTTCCCAAGTAATGAAATGCCTGTGTGGTCGAATCCCGGGACACAGTCAAGTTTTTCCACTGCAGCAAATCCACACATGCTTGGCCAGATGAACAGAATTGAACATGCTTTTCAGAGCTTCCAGGGCTAACCAGATTTTATTGTTGTTGCTGTACCAGAAAATACTCAAGTATAGTAGCTGAGAATGCTTTTATGATTCTGAGATTTTTACTGTACTCTGTATTTGATGGATTACTTATAAATCACTGAAGCACTTCTGAGTGACCTCCTTCACGGCTTTGAATGCTGTTACCCAGGCTGACTTTTATTGCAACTGTTTTATGGTACAGTTTTGCATTTGCACGTGTTTTCTTTCTCCCTTTCTTTTTCTTTCTTGCTTTTCTTCTTCTTTTTTTTTTTTTTTTTTAATTTTGTTATTGGGTAGATGTGCTTGCTAGAAAGACAGAGAGTAAGAGAGAAAGTGAAAAAGCACCCCCCAGGAAAGGTGGTCACTCTGCAATCCCTCCTCCATTTCTTTTGAGTGGTTTTTTTTTTTTTTTTTTCACGCACACACATGCACAAATGTCTGGGCGTGTTTTTCAAGTCTCTAGGTCGGGAATTTGAATTGCACGTCAACCATGTGGGATCTAGCTGCCTTCTCTACCATGTTACTAACTGGCCTGTGTTTTCTTCTCCAAGAAACACTTGGGGAATTTTTTTTTTCTGAATATGAAAATAATATATGTTCATAGGAACTAGAGAAAAGTATATAGAAGAAAAATCATTCATAATTCCAGCACTATGTTAATACTCGATGTGTTTTTATTACAGTTTCTAACGTGTATAAGCATATTAAATTTATGTGATTTTAAAAGAGAATGCATATTACAATCCCCTATTTTATTTTTAGTTTTACAGAGGGTACATGCACTTGCCAGAGAGAGAAAACACTCCCCCAATGGGGTGTGGTCATGCCGTAATTTCTTCACTTTTCTCCACCCTTTTTAGACATAGGGCACACATGCACATGCGCCCAGTGTGTTTTTCAAGTCACTAGGACTAGGATTCAAAGTGGTCAGCCATGTGAGACCTAGCTCTTGATGTCAGTGCTTAACCACTGCGCTACATGACTGGCCCTAACTCATTTTTTAAATCATTCATGCTATTCAGCATTTTCCATTTTATACTATATTATTGGCATTTTACCAGCCCCTTAAGTATTCTTCTAAATAGCATTTAAAAATAAAACCATCACCTCCTATTTTTTGTATTTAAGTAGTTATTTTGCCCAATAATAAATCATGTTCATACATAACTCTCCGTATTTTTGGTTATTACTTTAGGATAGGTTTCTGGGAGTATAAGAATGTAAGACAAATATTTTTAGGTCCTTGATATATGAATTGAAATGGCCTCTAGAAAGCTTATAACAATTTATGTTCTTTTAACAGTGTTTGAGAGTGTCTTGCTCACATAATTTCACCAGTAAATGAGAATTATATATTTTTTTCTTTTTTTCTGTTGGAAAGGCAAATCAGAACATGTTTTTGTTTCAGTTTACAGTCTGATGATTAATGAGCTTAAACATTTTCTTAGATTTTTACTTATAATTTTTATTTCTATTTTAGTGACAATCTTGTTTCTATCATGGCCCTGAAGGAGGGCACTGGATTGAGGGGGATTATAGGGACAAGACCCAGCTGTTTGTCCCTCTGGTGACTTTGCAGGGAAAGGACCACCTGCTAATAGCTGTGTCAATGCACCATATGAATTAGTGGGGAACTCTTATTCTTTGCTCAGTAAAACATATTAGAATGCTGATTTTTTTAAATCATTGATTTGTGAGAGCTCTTCACATAACCTAACACTATGAACCCTTTTGTTAAAATTTGGGCTATCAGTTTTCTGAATTTATTAGTTTATTTCATTATTTAAACAATGTTCAGAGGTTTTAAATCTTTTGATGTCAGATACATGATTGCTTTTACATGTGTGAGTACTTTCACATGTTGAAAGTTTGAGATTAACCTTTATAGATTTCAATTTTTTTTAAAGAGAGATTTTTCTACAGAGTGTATGCACTTACTGGACAGACAGACGTAGACAGAAAGCAAGAAATCCTCCCCCGCTTCCCAGGGGGGATAGCCACTCTACAGTCCCTTCTCCGCCATTCTCCTCTCAGGATTTTGGGCACACATGCACACATGACTGGCGTTCCATTTTAAGCTGTCAGGTCCCAGGACTTGCACCACGGTCCACTACATGGGAGTCCTGCAATTACTTCATCTGCTGGTCCCAAAAGAAAGAAACTTTAAAAAAGGAGCTAATTAGGTCACAATTATTAAAATATCAGGAAATAAATTTTTTACCACCCACGGATGTTAACATTGCTAACATTTGTTTTCTTTCTTTGTTTTTTAATTGTGAGAGACTACGTGTGCTTGCCAAAGAGAGACAGAGACATTGAAAGAGAGAGAGAGGGAGAGAGAAAGGACCTTTTCCTCCTTTTCCCCATCCTGTCAGGATTTGGGGCATGCACACACATGTGCCCAGTGTGTTTTTTAAGTGACTGGATTCAGGATTTGAACTGCACAGTCAGCCATCTGGGATGCAGTTTC
>NW_006201399.1:581542-583827 GCF_000334495.1 Tupaia belangeri chinensis | reverse complement strand
TCCTTAACTACCAGGCCATGGATCCAGCTCAACACTGGCAACATTTTGAAGCCTGTATTTTTACTCCATCTTCTATTTATGTACATACAAATATACTGCATTGCAGAGATGAGATCGTGATTTATACATGTTTAGTAATTAATTTTTAATTGCTATTTATCACAGCTATCCATGGCAAAATACATTTTTAGTGGCCTCATAGTTTTATATTCAATGGCAATATCCAATTAATTTAACCATTTATTTGTTGGTGTACATTTCGATTTTTTCCATTTTTTTTTTTTTTTACTATAAAGTCGATACTTGGTATGACTAAATCTTTCCACACTTCTTATTTTCTTGAAATGTTTTCCACTGAATAGAAATTCCTGATCAAAAGGCACACACATTTGGTTTGTTTTCCAAATTGCAATCCAGATATTTTCTCCTAATTAACACTCCTACGAACAGTGTATCTGAGAGAGTAGTGTTCCACATTCCTTCCTCGGTGATGTATATTACCCTCTTTTTCAGTCTTTGCCAATTTGATAGATTATAAGAGGTAACTTGTTTTCAATTGCGTTTCTTTCCACTTGTTGAAGTTGTATTTTCTGTCTCAAGAGAGCTTTGTTTGCTTGCTTTTTAAAATGTATGTAGTATTTTGATATCTCAAAAGCTTTTGGGGGTTTGTAGAAAGTTTAGCTATAGAGGGTTTTTGTCAATGAAAGTTTATTAGCAGAGTCTTGAACTATGGTCTCTTCTATCAGTACAAATCCTAATTCCTAATCCATAGTATTCATCCTTTTGCAATGAAAGCAATCAGATCAGCATTTCAAGGTCTCTAACCAAAGATCACAGTCCGGGTAACTTAGTCAAAGGATGGAGACCCATAGCCCCATCAGACTGGTGATGAATGAGGTCTGGATGAGTACATCCAAACAGCAACAAATGAATGGTGACCACACACGTCTATTTCATGTCTGTTTCACTGTATGACTTATTGAGTGCCTGTAGGCCAGACACAAATCCTGGCAACATGCAAGACTGAGACCTCAAAGAGGAAGTGGATTACTAGTTTAACTTTTTTTTTTTAAAGAATTATTTATTTACTTTAATTATTCATTCATTTATTTTCATTTCACCCAAGAAAGACATACAGAGAGAGAGAGAGAGAAAGTGAGAAAGCAAGCCACCAGCTCCAGGACGAAAACTGGTTGGCCATGTGGGAGTGTCCAGCACCTTAACCACCATGCCACCTGCTGGCCCCACTAGTTTAACTTTTAAGAATGCAATTAGGAAAAAAATTGTAATTTGAAAAAAATGCAATTGCACATTTATTTATTTCCTTTTCCTTAGGAAAAGTGAAAGTAGGTCCAGAATGAGACAAGATAATAGGAATCTCCAAATTTTCTGCTTTAGTTTGATTTGAAAGGATCTGTCACGATTTTTTATTGCTCAGATTCGGTTAGGTTTTTATCCATTTGCTTTTTTTTTTGTTTCTTTTTAGCCTATGATTAGTGGTCAAGAAACACTGTTTATTTAAATAGTAGGGTTATTTAAAATGAAGTCACTTTTCGAAGATAAATCTCCAGTGCCCTGTAATTATACTTTATATTAAAAAACCCTTAAAGAGCTATGAGTTAAAACATCTGTTTGTGTTCTCTATATACATGTTGCTTGCAGTGTTAAAGGTAACATCTGTGGAAACTGGAAATTTATGTGAGTAATATGGTACTTTTCTAAACTGAGACATAACATTAAAATATCCAGGACAATTAGAAATTTGTTTGAAAAGTGTGGTGACATTAGAGCCAGTTGCCTTAATCAGGAGCTCATTATCTGGTGTGTGAATGATTGAAGCTGTTTTCTTCAGTCTCCCTCTCATGGTTAACCTTTTGGATATATAATTTTCCCCCCTACAGATCTAGCAGAAAGAGCATGAAAAGGAAAATTCAGCTTAATTATTTTGGCTACTGATTAGGGGAAAAAAGATTTAATTCCAGTAGAAGGTTAAACTCATTATTTTAAAAACAGTCTTAAATTATCTATGATTTCATACAAACCAGGCTACACTTCTTATGTTTTTTGAAGCTGTAAATGTAAAAATTTCTTGATTAAGAAGCCTACCATTTGCAAGGTACAAATAGTGACTTTTCCATGAAACCTATAAGGCACTATGTAAATAAAGAGCAATCTTTAAGCTATTGCTTTTTAAAAATATTTATTTTTTAGTTTGCTATGGGCTGTTGTACTCACCAGAGAGAGAGAGAGAGAGAGAGAGAGAGAGAGAGAGAGAGAGTGAGAAA
>NW_006201399.1:580554-581507 GCF_000334495.1 Tupaia belangeri chinensis | reverse complement strand
AGAAACCACCGCCCCCCCCCCCCCGCCACCCCCACACAAACCCAAGGGGGATGGCCATACTACAATCCATTCTTCTCTTGTGATTTTGGGCACACACGTGTATGTGCCCAGCATGTTTTTCAAGGCAATGGACCTAAGACTTGAACTGCTCAGGTGGCTATGTGGAATCCAGCCACCTTAACTTCTATGCCACTACCAGGCCCGGTATCATGTTTTTATGTTTTTACAAGCTAACTCTAAATATTTGCCCATGATTTTATAAATTTTTTCTAAATATTTTAATGGCCACAGAGTACTTGTATTTACTATCTTAGACTTAGATTTTAGTTACATGAAGTGTAATTATAATTGCCACTATTATAAAATCATATTTGTATAGTTATCATCAGGCATACACTCTCTCGAGAGAGAGTTTTAGATTTTGTTCTAGAATAAATTTGTACAGTGGAATTTGCTGGATTAAAATTTGCAAATATTAAAAGTATATGTTTCATTACACAATAAGTATCAATTTAGGGAGAAAGAAGATAAATGCTTATTTTATAATTCTCTTCTATTGTTTTCAACAGAACTTTAAGTTGGTTGGATTTTCTTCCAGATATTTTTCTGGGTACTTTACCACATATAAAACATATATACCACATTTGAAGGCTTTTGAAAACTTTGCTTGTTTTATTTTTTACATAAACAAATGCTTTTATATATGCTATTTCATGGTTATGATTGTTGCATGCCAAGTATAAATATAGGAGTGCCTAAAGGATACAGTCACAGAAGTGGAACTTCTGAGGCCAAGGCTATGCCTTGAAACTTTTGAAGGTCAGCAGATGGCATGGAGGTAAGGCTGCAGGATCCCACGTGACTGACTACATGGTTCAAGTCTCAGACCAAGCAGCTTGAAAAACACAGTGCACGTGTGTGTTCCCAAAATCCCTAGAGAAGACCAGAGGAGG
>NW_006201399.1:542562-580534 GCF_000334495.1 Tupaia belangeri chinensis | reverse complement strand
GCTGGGGGAGTCACTTTCTCTTTCTCTCTTTGGTGAACACATGCATTCTATAGCAAACTGAAAAATAGAAAAGAAACTGATTGATTGTTCTCCAGTTCATGCTCCAGGCGATCACATGCCTATTTCCATTTATGCTCCTATATGCTTGTTTCTGCACACCTTCATGGTGGTGGATCTTATCAGTCTTTACAATTTTTGTTAACATAAAAAATGATACCCTGTTGTTTTCTTCATTTATGTTTCCTTAGTTTTTTTTTTTTTTTTTTTCTCGTATATTTCAAAGCTATTGTGTTTCTTTCCCTGGGAGCTGTCTGTTAAAGCATTTTTGCCTATTTATTTTGTTGTTGGTCTTGATGAATTTCAGGAGTTATTTGTGTTCTGAAAGAGCGGCTTATTGTCTGCCAAGGTGTGTGATTTGTCTTTTGATTATGCTGTGTTTTTGCTCTGCAGAAATTTTTAATTTTTAGGTAGCCAAATTCAGTTTTTTTTTAATGGCTTCTACAATAGATTTTAGGCTTTGCTTAGGAAGTCTTTCTCTGTTCTCAAATGGAAAATAAACAACTTCCTCCACAAACTTCTCTCAAATTTTATTCTGTCATTCTATTTCTTTTATGTTTTGATCCACCTGGAATTTGTTTGATTAAGAAATGAGGTAGGTTTCTTTATTTTTCTAGATGATTCCTCATTGTGCTAATATTGTTTATTAAATAATAAGCATTTCTCCACTTATTTAAAGTCTAACCTTTCCTATATATTAAATTTCTTACAGACAATTTCTTATCTCTTAGTTCTAAGTTCATCTATCATATTTATGTTTTAGAAATGACTATTTAAGTTTACAAAATATTTTAATATCTAGGAAGTGCTGTGTTATCTCAATATACTTCTCTTTATTTTTATTTTTTTCTTTTTTGGAGAGGTTTTTGCTATAGGGCGCGTGTGCTCTCCAGACAGACAGAGAGAGACATAGAGACAGAAAGCGAGAAATCACCCCCCAGGGGGGATGGTCACGCCGCAATCCCTTCTCTTCCATTCTCCTCTCGGGATCTTGGGCACGCACGCACACGCGCCCGGTGTGAGTTCTAAGCCACCGGGTCCGGGACATGAACCGCGGTCAACTACGTGGGAGTCCAGCGACATAGCCATTATGCTAACTGCTGGTTCCCAATATTCTTCTCTTTAAAGATATTGTTTATTTTTGTGTTTGTTTTTCATACAAACTTTAGAATCAGCTTCTGTAATTATCAAGAAATCTTGATTTGGAGGTTGAAGGAAAGAGAGGAAACATTTTATGGATAACTTTGGTGTTTCATTAGTATTATATATTTCCATAAGAACAGTTTGTTTTGCTTCATTTCCTTAAATTTCCTTTGCAGTTCCTCAGTTTCCCATTAAAACATTTTCTTTTTACAGATTTTGCACTTTTATTAAGTGTTATTTTAAAAAGTAGTTTATTAAAAATGTGTCATCTTTTTGGTAGTATTTTAAGAGGGGCCTTTCCTTCCTTTACATGTTTCAGCTGATTTAAAAGCATAGACTTTGAGCATTATTAGTATCCAATCTCCTTACTTTATTGCCTTATTTGTAATAGTTGTTCCCTTGACTATGCCAGACATGCTGTTACAGTGTGTGCAGATGATGGTTATTCACTTCTTTTTCGTATGTTTGCCATAGGATGCGTGTGCTCACTGGAGAGACAGAGAGAGAGGGAAGGAAGGCGAGAAATCACTCCCCAGGGAGGATGACCACGCCACAGCTCCTTCTCTTCCATTCTTCTGTTGGGATTTTGGGCATGCACACACACAGGCCTGGCATATTTATCCAAGCCACTGGGTTTGGTACTCAAACCATATAATCAGCCATGTGGGATCCAACTTAGATCTTTTATTTCATTCTCATCTCTTCATTGTATCAACCTATCACTGTAGAACAATATTAATTAATATCAACTGGTACAGTTGAGAGTAGAGATAGTTGTTTAATGTCCTTAGAGTTTCAACAGGAAATATAATCTTGTGTTTAAAAAGATCTATTAATAGTTTTATGTGGTCTTATTCTGAGGACCCAACCGAATTCTATTCTAAAATCTGTTGCCTCTATCCCTCTTACTTTTACCAAATCTTAAATGATCTATTAAGCTATTGTTAACAAAAATGACTGTTTTCCTCCTTCCCAATATTTACAGTTCTTAAATCTTTCTCTTTTATAACATTGATCTGATTTCAACCATAATGCTGAAAAGAAGGATGGCAGGAGGTGTTCTGTAAAGGAAATGCTTTTGCTATCTCCCTGGTAAGGGTAATGGTACTGTAGGTTTCTTTGCAGGCTCCTAACACAAAGCACATAGACTGGCGGTTTATAAACAATAGGCATTTATTTCTCTGGAGGCTGTAAGTCCCAGATCAAGCTTCCATCCTGGTAGGGCTTGGATGAGGGCCTCTTCTTATAAGGACACTAGTCCCATTCATTAGGGCTCCACCCTTCGACCTAATCGCTTTCCAAGGGCTACACCTCAAAGTACTATCCCATAGTGATACCCACATTCTGGTGGGTTTCTTGTTATCACATAGAGGTGGATTTCAACATACAAATTTAGGGGGAGCACAAACATTCAGTGCATTGCAGCTCTTGATAATGACTTGCATATTGGGCTTTTTCTTTCTTTTTTTGAGAGAGATTTTTGCTATAGGGCATGTGTGCTCACCCAAGAGACAGAAAGAAATCATCCCCCAAGGAAGATGGCCACGACACAATCCCTTCTCCATTCTGCTATTGGGATTTGGGGCATGCACATACACATGCCCAGCATGAGTCTCAAACCTCCAGATCTGGGATTCAAACTGCAATTTGCCACGTGGGAGTACGGTGCCTTAACCACTATGCCACCTGCTTTCTCTCTCTCTGTATATTTTTTAATGAATCTTTTTTTTTTTTTTGGAGCAGTCTCCTATTTCTCAGATAAAACCTTATGTGGTCAATATGTATAATCTTATTATTTTTTAAGACCTTAGGACTTTTTAAAAAAAATTATTTATTTAATTTTATTTATTCATTCATTTATTTTAATTTGACCAGAGAGAGATACACACAGAGAGAGAGAGGGAGAGTGAGAAAGCAAGCCACCAGGTCCGGTACTTGAACCGCAGTTGGCCATGTGGGAGTGTCCACCACCTTAGCCACCACGCAACCTGCTGGTCCCCCAATATGTATAATATTATTTTTAAAAAGATAGATTTAGCTCATCAATTTTTTTTGAGGATAGTTTTGTCAAATCATCCCAGTCCCACTACTTACTGATGGTGTGACCTTTGTTAAGTCCGTTAATTGCTCTGTAACTCAATTTCTCTTCTATAAACAGGATAATTGTAGGAGACCTTGCCTTCTAGCATTGGGGCAAGGTAGACAACCTTTAGGACAGTTCATGGGACATGGTAAACGATCAACGTTAGTTCTCATGCAACTATACAATGGTCTTTTGTTTTCCGGGCGTGTGCGTGTGTCTGTGTATGGGCTGCATGCTATCTTTGGTGTGTTTTGATATCTGTGTTATACCAGCTGATTAGAATGAGCTGGAAACTTTCAGTGTCTCTTTACACTGCAATAACTAAAACAGTGCTGGAATGACCTACCCCTTGAAGGTAGCCTGGCCTATGAAGGTCTTTGACTAATGTTTCAATTCTTTCTATGCTTTCTTCGTGTATTCAGGCCACATTTTAGTATTTATATTTTACAAGAAGTCATCAGTTCCCATCACCTTTGTATCAGTGGTTATGTCTTACCTTCTCTTCATCAGATTTGATATCTCCTGCCATCACTTTCACCTCCACCCCATCTTTACATGTATACACGTTTACACATGTAAGCATATACGTGCACACCTGTGCACACATACAGAGAACAACTCATCACTACCCTTGTGGATACTTAGAAAAATTGAGGCCACAGTGGAGTAGACTTATATAGTGATTCCTGTGGATAGAACTGGAGCCAATACCTGAGAAGGAACAGAATTTGTCCCAGTCTGTGTGTTAGTCCGGATCCTCCAAAAAACAGACACTATGACAAGATTAAACAGACAAGGGTTTTATTAAGAGAATGCCTCTTCTTGAGGGAACACAGGAACGGAGCTGGGTGAGGCAAAGAGAGCCTCTAGACCCTTATGTGGGTTTGAAGAGAGCAAAGGCAGGTTTGGCATCAGGTCTAGGAAAGCTTCCTCAAAGCCTTGAGAGTCCTCTACCTGTGCTGTCCGAGGCATCCAAGCCTCTGGGAGCAGCCTGCAGAGGCTGGCTGCACCTGGGCCATGCCATGAGCAGTTGCTCTCCCCACTGCGGGTAAGAGTTCCCAACCACTCAGGCTCTTTCCCAGTGGAATGAACAGTTTGCTAAGGTAGTGACTTCTCCTTAATAGACATGTTCAAGCAGGATGTTGGCATGCGACCATTTATATTTAAGGGAGAGTCCCAACCTTCAAGAACAATTTTGGGGGGCCTGCCTATGGCATGATGGTTAAGGCAGTTGGATCCCACATGGCCAATCACCTGGTTCAAGTCCCAACCTAATGACTTGAAAGACATATTGGGCACATGTGTATGTGCGTGCCCAAAATCCTGAAAGGAGAAATGGAAGAGAAGGGATATAACTGACCACCCCCATGGGGCAGGTGATTTCTCATTTTCCTTCTGTGTGTATATGTATGTGTGTGTGTGTCTCCCTGGCAAACATACATGCCCTCCAGCAATACCGATAAACAAAGAACCATTCCTGTCCTCCAATTCTTCCTCTCCTCGCTCTCCTCCCATTCCTCCTCTGTGAATGCTCCCTGGCTCTCCCTCCTCTGTCTCCCCACACAGCCTTTTTTCTCCCTTCCTTTTTTTTCCCTTCTCTTCCTCTATCTCTCTCTGTCTCTCCCCATACACTAGCACAGATGGATGGCACATATATGGTTGTGCGATTGGAGTATGTAGCCACTTATCTCACGACAGCTTTGCTTACAAATGCAAACATTCCTTTCAGTATTTCAATAAAGCAGCTCACCCTCCTTGCCTGCCTCCTACCCCCACCCCACTGAGAATCCTTTCTCCTGGCTTCCTCCTGAAACTGATAGGCTCATGAATCTAGAGATCTACTTAAGTCAAGGTTTCAGTCCTCTTTTCTTTTTTTTTTTTTTAGAGGTTTTTGCTATAGGGCGCGTGCGCTCGCCAGACAGACAGAGACAAAGAGACAGAAAGCGAGAAATCACCCCCCAGGGGGATAGCCACGCAGCAATCCCTTCTCCTCTATTCTCCTCTCGGGATCTTGGGCACGCACGCACATGCACCCGGCGTGAGTTTAAGCCACCAGGTCTAGGATTCGAACCGTGGTCGACTACATGGGAATCCAGCAACATAGCCATTATGCTAACTGCTGATCCCATCAGTCTTATTTTCAACAGAGTCAGAAAAAGGAAAAGGAAAACAGGACCGAGAAACCTGGATTGTACTGCCATACCTGCTTGTGCTGCCCATCCGAGACTGCTGAAAACCAAGGCATGTAGATTGTTGGGCACTGCATTTTCAGGTTGCAATGAGAAGCAGTTAGTGCTACACACAGCGCTTTTGCTCCAGGGCTTGCCTATAGTGTAGAGGCCCCTGCAGGAGAAGTTTCTGGAAGTAAGCAGGTGGGGTGCCCTGGAGAAAACCTGGGGGGGTGCATCAAAGGTGTCAGCCTGAACCTCCTTTCCTCCCTCCTTCCCGTGGGTTTCTCAATGGAAATGCCTCCTGTCTTTTGCCAGCAGACTGGTGTTGAGACCACTTTAATCTACCCAAGACAGCTTAGTCATATTGAACTTGAAAATAATGTTAATGATGATAGCTTATAATGATATAATATGCACTCTGTCACAGATTCTATTCTAAATACTCAGTTATTAATTCAATTATTTCTCAGATCAAACCTCTGAAGCTTAATGAGAAAATGCGGGCACAGATAGGGTGAGTAGCTTGTCTAAGGTCACAGAGCAAACAGGCTCCAGAGCTGGACTGGAACCCCTGTGGTCTGACCCTATCATCTATGAGTTTAACCGTCAGGCTTCACTGCCTGTTTTCTGAAAGGGATCAGGATAGGATCTCTGTCTCCTATTTCTCAGGGGTTTCTTGTGCCATTTGTCTAATGTCTCATGTCAGAAACTTGGTAGTTTTTTCTAATGGTTGAAAACTGACAACAACAGACTGCTTCTGGCCTGCAGACATGTTGCATATGTCCCACACAGAATTTTCTTAAAATATAGTTTCTATTTTTATCAAAGACATATTTTGTTTAAATGTCTAATAATACTCGAAAGATTTGTGCACAATAGCAGTTTCCGTTTTTTTGTTTTTCCTTTTGTTCCTTTATTCACAGCAGAGAGCATGATTGTGCACGTGAGAGTGAGAAGAAAGGGAGAAAGAGAGAGGAGCCCTCTACAACGTCTGGTCATACCATGATCTCCTTCCTCCAGTCCCTCAGCCCATTGGATCTTGGGTTGTGTATTTCTTTGGCACTTGAGCCTGACATGTTCCGGGCTGACAGGGCCAGGGATTTGAACCATAGTTACCATGTGGGATCTGGCTTCTCTTGAGCACAGAATTACCACTGGGCCATGGAGCTGGCTCCAGAATAGTGTTTTCTAAGGCCTACTGTTCTCTTCAGATTCTCATCTCCAGAGGCAACCATGCTTGATGCTTTTTTTTTTCCCTCCTTGGTAGGTCCAAACGCCTCAGTAGCACTTGTTACTATTTCTCGATTTATCCATTTTTGGTATTATCTATTGACTTCCAACCGTAAAAAAAGATTTGGCCTACCACACCCCACTTGCATTTCCTTACTGTCTTTCTCCATCTGAAACTTGTTGAAAGGTCTTTGCAAGCCCTTTTAAGAGCATCCTGGAGCCTGGCCATTCAAGGCTGTGGCAAGGTGGAAGAGCTCAGCCTTGCCCTGGGTGCCTTGGCCAAAGGTTTTGTACTGAGTTCTCGCCACATCTGCAGGAAGGCATCATCTTTCTGTGTGTGTGTGTCGGGGGGAGAGGGGAGAGGATCTTCGGGTTTTAGGTCTGTTCCCTTCTTGACCGTGGGGTGCTGGGGCCTTTGCTTCTTTTGGAGACAGTTGCTTTGGCTGTTGACACTTCTCATTTCTACTCTTACATGTCTCAGTCACTAGGGTTAAGGAAAAAGGGGGTGAGTTTGGAGTCGTGTTAATAGTTCACAGGGAGAAACTGCTGTGAAACTTCGTCCGGAGCTTTTGACAGTCTTCTTTCTTCTCCCACCCCAGTTTTTATAATTTTTCAGTTTTGCTAAGTTTCTATTCTCTGCTATATAGGGTCAATGGGTACTTCCTTCTTCCACTCAACCTGACCCCTCGGGATGGACAGAGCTTATAGGACAAATGTTCTGTACTCAGTTCTCACCTGAACTCAGGCAGGGAGGGCAGGGGAAGTGGCTGACAGCTGCCATGACCACCCCAGCCAGGTCACACCAGCCACCAGAGCCGAAGGCTGAGCTGACTCCCAGTTATGCAGCCTTCTTCCGTCAGAGGAATCAGGCTGAGCACAGTATTCCATTCAGCTCTGCAGGACAAGTTTATCAGGCAACATTCTAATCGTCATTGGGAAGTCTGAATCATTTTTTAAAATGCTCACTTTCCTCAGAGACAAAGCAGACAAGATGACACTTTCAAGTAATATAAACAGAACAACACTGATTTTTTTCTTTTTCTCGAGACTTTCAGGTCTGTTTGAAGTCGTCACATCCAAGCATCATAAGCATTGTAATTAGGCAGCTGTAATTCCTGGAAAGCTTCGTGCCTCTTGCAACCCCACCTCTTTTTGTGACAGGCTTGCTTGGCCAGCATGTGTTTGACATGAGTGAGGTTGGAGATGAGAACTCCCTGTTTTCTTTTCTTCTTTTTTTAAAGGAATTATTTTTTAAATTTTATTTATTATTATTATTATTTTAAAATTTGCTCTAGGGCATGTGCACTCAACCAGAGAGAGAGAGACAGAGAGAGAGAAAATGAGAAAGCAGGACACCAGGTGTGGAACTTGAATTATGGTCGGCCATGTGAGAGTCCAGAGCCTTACCAGCATGCTACCTGTTGGCCCTGAGAACTCCCCACTTTCATGCAGCAGTGACACTGGCAACTTGGGCTCAATTGCACCTCGCTCATTCACTCTGCTATGTCACGTGGCCAGCAGGAGAGTCAGTGTTTCTTAGGGTCCTAGCAGTTCTAGGGCTCTTCCCATGTGAGCTTACCCTTTTCCTGAACTCTTTTGTGCATTTTTCCCCAAGATGGAGACACCCACATCCTCTTGCCTGCTCCTAATTATCCCTTACTCCACCTGAGTGTGACTATTCCCATTGTCAAACCATAAAATGGGGGAAGAAGCCATTGCCAGGGCACCCAGGAGTGATGCCCACCGAGAATCGCTGCCTCACATGGTGGAACTCCACAAGTTCTAATCCCTCTACACCTGTGTGGTTATAAGAACATCCCTGTCAGGCTCCTGGTATTATCTTAGCCATTTCTGACAGTGGTGTGTTGCTAGTCTCAAATGCAACCTGTCTTTCCACAAACTAACCAATGTCTCTTCTGCACAGAGGGACTCTCTCTCAGCCAACGACAGCTCTACATGGTTGAAATTGCTCTGCATTTCTTCTTTCTGAGACTAAATAGACCTCATTTTTTTTTTCATCTCTGCTAAAGTCTGTTGGTGGAAGTCAAGTCTGATGGTAGAAGTCAAGTCTGGTGATGGAAATTTTTTCTCAGCTGTTATTTACTCCTCTTCAGACTTCTCTCCATATTGGGGGTAGAGTAGCAAGAACTGTCCAGAATTTGGTTTGGCTTATGTCCTCAGTGTGGCTCTGGGTGAGGCACACTGGCATGAGAACCTTCTGTTTCTTCCCTTTAGCCACATCTGTCGGTGCATATGATGTGGGGTTGTGCATCATTATGCAGTTGGTAATTTTTGAGGCATGTACACACACACACACACACACCATTTTTTGGTCCATGTTTGTTAGTCCGCTGGGTGAGAGAGTTTGGAGTGCAGCCTTACTCTGAAGCCGTTCATCTGAAATCTGTACTTGTCATCAGTGTTTAAGTGATTGAAGACACCAACTTTTTCACTGATTGTCTTTATGCTTAAATCTTCCCAAATTTAAAATCAGATGAAATGTTTATCAATGTATTCTCAATATGTTGAATATAAAATGCAACCAATATTTTTCTGGAATTTATTATTATTATTATTATCATTATTATTGCTATAGGGCACATGCTCTTGCCAAAGAAAGACAGAGAGAGAGAGAGAGAGAAAAAAAAAAAATCGAGAAAACACCCCCTTGGGAGGGAATGGCCACACTGCAATCACTTCTCCTCCAGTCTCCTCTTAGGATTTTGGGCATGCACACACATATGCCTGGCATGATTTTCAAGCCGCTGGGTCTGGAACTTGAACCACAGAGTTGGCCATGTGGGATCCAACATCTTAAACTCCACGCCACCTGCTGGAATATAAATTCCAAAATTTATTTAAATGATCTCAAGTAAGGCTGACACCCAAACAAAACAAAACACGTAAACTACCTGCCCAACATCATTAATTGGGAAAAAAAATCTTTCGGAGTCTTTCTCTTTTTCTCCCCTTCCTTTTTATCTCCTACTTCCTTTAAAATTTCTTTACTTGCATAAAATTTTATGTACACATATAATTGATATAAAAGGGCATAAATGTCATCATACTATACACATATGTCAGTATGTGCTTACACACAGGTATGTATGTATGAAGATATATATATATGTGTATACACACACACACATACACACACATATACACACACACACCTATTCATATAAACATACCACATAAAAGATTATTTTCTTCTGATCACTGTTGAAAAGCAGTTTTTATATCAGAGTATTTTGAATTCCATGCACAGATCTAGAGCAGTGGACTAACTTGGGTGCTTCTAATTATTGTTCTCTGGAGGAAAAATAACTAACTAGTCCTTATTTTCCTGACAGCTTCCTGAGAAGCCCATCTAAATGCTAATAGGGCAAGCCATAGTTAAACTGTTTTCTAT
Organism: Tupaia belangeri chinensis; assembly: GCF_000334495.1. Taxonomy (NCBI): domain Eukaryota; kingdom Metazoa; phylum Chordata; class Mammalia; order Scandentia; family Tupaiidae; genus Tupaia; species Tupaia belangeri. The sequence continues at coordinate 570,438 of NW_006201399.1, read as the reverse complement.
TGCAGCATTTTTGTTTTAGATAAAATGTATTATATTGTAAACTTTTATTTGCCGTATTTCATTTAATAGAACGTATATGTTGTGTAATCGATGTATTTTGTACGGATTTTGTATGGAGTTTCCCACAACTTCCTTGTGTAACTGTTGTAAGTCTATTTCCTTATGTACTAAAAATGGATTCTAACATTTTTAACCATTGAAGGACTTTGTTAATTTTGAAGAATATGGGTTAATCCATATGCTATGTGAGATTACAGATGAAATAAGATATAATAACCATTTGTGAGGCCAGCAGGTGGTGTGGTGGTTGAGGTGCTAGATTCTCACATGGCTACCAAAATTGGAGTTCTACATCCAGCACCTTGAAAATCACACTGAGTCTGTGTGTGCGCCCAAAATCCTGAGAGAAGAATGGAAGAGAAGGGATTGTGGTGTGGCTGTACCCCTAGTGGTTGATTTCTTTTATTTATTTATTTATTTATTTATTCATTTTAATTTGACCAGAGAGAGAGAGAGAGGAAAGTGAGAAAGCAAGCCACCAGGTCCAGGACTTGAACCGTGGTCAGCCATGTGGGAGTGTCCAGCGCCTTAACCTCCATGCCACCTGCTCGTCTCTGGGTGATTTCTTACTTTCCCTCTCTTTGTCTCTCTTGGGTGAAAACCTAAAAACAAACAAACAAATATTTTCACATAGAGAATAAAAGTTAAGACTTGTAACTTAATTAAAGAGTAAGGTATAAAATATTGAATACCTTGTGAGATAAAGAAAAGTTCTGTACAATCTTTTTTCTTTTTGGCATAAATTGTTGCTATAGGCCTTGCGCACTTGCCAGAGAGACAGAGAGAAACAGAGAGATAGAAATTGAGAAATCACCCATCCCCTGGGGAAAATGGCCACACATGATCCCTTCTTCTCCGTTCTTCTCTTAGGATTTTGGGCACACATGTGCATGCACCTGGTGTGGTTTAAAGGTGCTGGGTCCAGCAGCTTTCTTTCTCACTTTCCCTCTCTTTCTCGCTCTCTTTCTCATTTGAGCACATAAGCCCTCTAACAAATTTTAAAAAATAATAAATAAAATTAAACAAATATTTTTAAAAAGAATTATTTATTTAATTTTATTTATTCATTTATTTATTTTAATTTGACCAGAGAGACATAGAGAGAGAGAAGGAAGGTGAGAAAGCAAACTTCTAGGTCTGGGATTTGAACTGTGGTCAGTCATGTGGAAGTGTCCAGTGCAAGGATGCACAAAGGTTACTGTTACATATGGAGCAGAAGAAGGAAAGTCAGAAATTCTGGATACTATGCAGAGGAAAATACCCAAGTTTATTAGTTCCCTTGCTCATGTTTTAGGTATTATATTTCTCTATCAGCTGGATGGCTGTTTCCATTTACATGCAGTTATAGAAATAGTATTAAAGAAAAATGACCAAATAAAGACTAATCACTCATAGTTCTACCTCCAAAAGTTTTTTTTTTTGTTTTCTTCTGGTTGTTGCCTTATTTATTTGCTTGCATTTTATTCATTTTTTAAAAAAGAATTATTTTATTTAACTTTATTTATTTATCATTATTTTAGTATTTCCCAGAGACACACACACAGAAAGAGAGAGAGAGAGAAAGTGAGAAAGCAAGCTGACAGGTCTGAGACTCGAACCACTGCCATGTGGGAGTCCAGCGCCCTTAATCACCACGTCCCCTGCCGGCCCATTATTCACGACCAATAGCTATCCATTGTCAGGTACTTAGAATGTTTCTCTTTTTTTAAAAAAGAAAAAAGAATGCTTCTCTATTTGAGTTTTTTTTCTTTAATCATCTTGGGGTGTATTTTAACAATTGTCAAATTTCTGCACTAGAAAGTTAGCATTTTTCTCTTTCCAAATAATTGACTCAATTTTTGATTATTTATATTTTTCTAGAAATGTTTCCATTTTGTCTGACTTTTCAAATGTGTTAGCATAAAGGGAATTATAGTATTCTTTTTAAGAAATATGTACTGAATCTAAAAGTATGCCTCCTTTTTCTAAGAATTATTTAATTTTATTATTATTATTATTATTTTAATTTGCTATACAACACTTGCTCAGCAGACAGAGAGATAAAGAGAGAAAGCAAGCCACCAGGTCCAGGACTCAAACCACAGTCAGCCATGTGGGTGTCCAGTGTCTTAAACATCGTGTCACCTGCCAGCCCCCCTTTTCTTTTCTTGTATTTAGTTCTCTTTGCCAGTTTCAAAGAATCAGATTTGTTTTAAATTGCCCTTTTTGTCGTGTCCTCCTTAATTTCTGTTTCATCTTTATTACATTCTGCTGTCTACTTTCTTTGAGTAAATTCTATTTTTTTCCTAACATGTCGGTATGCTTAGCTCTTAACATTTTAGCCTTTATTCCTTTTTAATGTAAGCAGTTACAGAGATGACAGTTACCTCTGCTTTACCTACATCCCATAACATGCAGTGTATACTTAGTCATTGAATTCTAATTTTCAGAAAATTCTTCTTAAAGAATTATTGAGTTGTAATATAGTGTTTACATTTTACCTTTTTGTAAATGATGTAAAATTTCACTATGTTGTGATCAGAAAATTTGGTTGTATGATATGAGCTTTTAGAAATGTGTAGTCTTGCTTAGTGGCCCAATACATGGTCGGTTTTCTGATGCATCATGAGTGCTTAAAAAAGATCGGTCTGTGTACTTCATTTAGGAAATCTTCATCTTTTAAGGTGTAGGGTTACCTCAAACTCATTTGTTGTGATCGTTAACACATACACTCTTAATTTTCCTATATTAGTCAATATTTTAAATTTTAAGTTTTGTTTCATTGGTCAATATTTCTTTTTCCTCTAGTGATTTTCCAGAGAAATGGTTCTCAAACCTTTTGGTCTCAGAATTCCTTTAACATTTGTAAATTATTTAAGTCCCTTAAGAGCATGTGTGGGTCATAGCTATTTATATTTCTCATATTAGAAATTAAAGATGAGAAATGAAACATATATACTGATTTATGATATAGTTAAGATAAATATAAACACATTGTATATCAACATAACATTTTTAAATATTAAAAATAACTGAAATGTCCAAAACGAAAGAATTTAATCAGATGAGCAGTATCTTCTTTTTCCCCTATTTTTTCCCTTTAGTTTCTATATAGGGTGTGGACACTTGCTGGAAAGAGACAGAGAGAGAGATAAAAAGTGATAAATCACTTCCGGGGGGGAATGGTCATGCTGCAATCCCTTCTCCTGTCCTCCAATCTCCTCAGAATTTTGGCACACACACACCAGCACCTCGTGTGACTTTCAAGCCGCAGGCTCTGATACCGGCACCGCACAGTTGGTCACGTGGGACCCAGCCCCTTGACCTCTACTCCACAACACATACTGGCCCCAAGAGTACTGATTGTTTTATGTTTCTGCAATTCTCCTTAATGTCTGGCTTAACAGATGCATGCTAGATTCTCATATCTGCTTCTCATCCTGTCTTTATAAAATGCTCTTTTGATTAGTGAATCCTACATGAGACTGATTGCTGGAGAAGGAAAATTTATTTATTTATTTATTTATTTGGAGACATTTTTTGCTATAGGGTGTGTGCGCTTGCCAGAAAGACACAGAGAGACACAGAGACAGAAAGCAAGAAATCACCCCTCCTACCCCCATCCCAGAGGGAATTGTCACGCCTTAATTCCTTCTCCTCCATTCTCCTCCTGGGATCTCAGGCACGCACGCACATGCACCCGGCGTCAGTTTAAGATACCGGGTCTGGGACTTGAACGGCGATCACCTACATGGGAATCCAGCAACATAGCCATTATGCCAACTGCTGGTCTTGGGAAATCTATTTTTATGGCCTTTTTAGATACTTGTAGATAATTCTTTGCTAGTCACCAAAATTTGACAAATTATAGCTTTTTACAAGTTAATTGCAATGTGGAAACTGAAAGCATGCAATGAACTTTCTGTATTCGGTTACATTCTAATCCATGGGCCTATCTTGTATATTGAATGGCTCTTTTACCTGTGTTTGATTTTGTAACATCATGTGTTGATATTTGGCAACACTGGTTGAGTTATTTAAATCTTTCCAATGTTAATATGCTTCATGATACTTTAGCAAAAAAATGATACCCATTCATATCTTCATCGAGGTCATCAGAAAATAAAATTTAAGCATTAGGAAGTCAATAGTGGTGGACACGAGTTTTAAAAAATTCTCATATTTGTTTGAAAGCTCAATTTTATTATTGGCAATAAATGTCAGTTGTTTTCCTTGAAGTGACAGACTCACAGCTGGCTTAGTTTTGCGAAAATGTCGATCAAACACTCAAGTCCGAACACAGTTTGTCAGTCTTTCATTCTTTCAAGTAAAAATGAAATTCTTTGGGGAAAAAAAAACCCAAAAAACAAAAAACAAAACCAGCCTGTTCAGTTTCAACACAAATAATTGCACAAGTGCTTTTCCTTGAGGCAACCTTTGTATTTCCGTATAAAGTTGAAGTGCTTCACATACTTTGTCATACAGAGTATTAAAAAAGTAGGTACTTGAAGTCTGAGACTATGAAAATTAGTATTTTATATTGCTTCATTAGGTGTATTCTCAAGTGGAACTGTCATTTTTTTTAATTTGTTTGTTTTGTTCTTTTCGTGAGTGTGCAGTGACAAGAATATAATGTTTTGCTTCACATAAAGAATCCTAACTTTTATACACCAATAGTCTTGTGCCATCAGGGCAAATATAATCTTAGTAGTATTATGGAACCTCAAAAGGTAGTATCTAAGGGACCTCTAAAGGAATTGCTGCTCTAAAATTTCTACATCCTATCTTTATCCTAGTAATTGTTACCATTGGATTTTTAATAAACATGTTTAAACTTACATTTTCTATCAGTATTAGGAATTAATCCCATTATCTACTACTTTCTATTTATGTGTATCTCTATACATATCTATACATACAGATAGATTTTGGTCAGAGGGCATGTGCGCTCACCAGAGAGAGAGAGATAGAGAGAGAAGGGCGAGAAAGTACTCTCCCTGCAGTGGAACATGGTAACGCTACAGTCTCTTCTCCTCCATTTCTCTTTTTTTTTTTTTTGGAGAGGTTTTTGCTATAGGGAGTGTGTGCTTGCCAGAAAGACAGAGAGAGACAGAGAGACAGAAAGCGAGAAATCACCCCCCAGAGGGGATAACCATGCCACAATCCCTTCTCTTCCAGACTCCTCTCTGGATCTGGGGCACATGCACCCGGTGTTAATTTAAGCCACCGGGCTCGGGACTTGAACCATGGTTGACATGGGAGTTCAGTAACATAGCCATTATGCCAACTGCTGGTCCCTGTCCTCCATTTCTCTATCCTGTCAGTATTGTGGGCAGGCATGCACATGTGCCTGACATGTTTAAGCTACTGAGCCTAGGACTCACATTGTGTGGTTGGCCTTGTGGGATCTGACTACCTTAACCAACAAGCCATGGAGCCAGCCCTATCACTCTATTTTTATACAAAGCTAAATCATCAATATTCTATTTTTTTTTTTTGAGAGGTTTTTGCCATAGGGCATGTGTGCTCACCAGAAAGAGAGAGAGAGAGACACAGAGACAGAAAGCAAGAAATCACCTCCCCCCACCCCCCACCCCCACCCCAGGGGCATGGCCATGCTGCAGTCCCTTCTCCTCCATTCTCCTCTCGGAATCTTGGGCACACACACACGTGCGCCTGGCGTGAGTTTAAGCCACCGGGTCTGGGACTCGAACCACAGTCGACTACATGGGAGCCCAGTGACACAGCCATTATGCCAACTGCTGATCCCATCAATATCCTTTTTGAGAACTCCTCTCCTATCACTTTTCAGATATTCAAGTTTGGTATTATCTTCAAAAATACTTTTTAGTGCCATGAATTCATTGCAAGATCAGAAATGAAATATAATGAATACACGGTTTTACTGTTTACTGAGAACTCTCTAGGCGGAGCTATATTGATTTTCTTTTCTCTCCATGAATGTCTTCTCACTTTGAATTGAGGAATAATTCCTTCAAAAGTGATAAATGAGTAGAATAGTTTTGAATCCTTTCATGACTAAACATGTCTTTATTTTGTCATCCCGCTTAATTGATCTTTTGGTGTGTTTAGAATTCCATGTTCAAATCTCTTTTCTCTTGTAGCATTTAGTTAGGCAGAGGAGACGTTTACTGACTGGCTATTTCTTGTTCTGTTAAAAGCTAGTTTTTTTAAAGTATTTGTAGCATTTTCTTTCTTTCTTGTCTATTGCCAGTTTAATGTGTCAATAGAGTCCGAAATGTGCGTGTGTGTGCGCATGTGTGTATATATGTGTAGCAATGCACTTGGGGATGGGGTGGGGATTAGGGCTTAGCTAAGACAAAGCAGGAGAAGAGGGTGAAGCCAGGCAGGTTGGGAATCCAGGGCCGGTCACAGCAGGCGGTGCTGGGGGTTTTGTTTCATGGACTGTCCTTTTCTTGGTGTAGTTGGTGGATCTGACAGCTGAAGGACAATCTTCCTGTATAGTCAGAAATCTTGGCTTTGTAAAAAAATTTCAGTGACAGAGTATGTAATAAATACTAATGCAGGGACCGTATTACTGGGGAGAGACGCAGGAAAATTAGCACATGATGTCACCTTCTAGAGATGTGTGTAGTAACAGTCACCAAATCCAGACACAAATGGACCTTGGACACAAAACAAAAATTTCAGTGACAGAGATGTAATAAATACTATATATGTTGTAGAAATTCTTAGCATAATGGCAATCCTGGATAATTTTCTGGAGGATGGGATTTGTAACTGGATGCTGGTAAAAGCAGAATTTAGATAGAAAAAAACCAGAAGAGAATTTAGGTAGGAGAATAGTCTGAGCAAAGGAATGGAAGTAAGAGGGGGCATATTTGGAGAACTGCAGAGAAAATGGCTTATTTATCTTTTAAAATTTGCTATGGGGCTTGTGTGCTTGCCGGAGAGAGACTGAAAGAGAAGGAGGAAAAGTGAGAAAGCATTCCCCCAGGAGGATGGTCATGCCAGACCCCTCCTTCTCTGTTTCTCCATTGGTTAGGATTTTGTGCACACATGTACCTGTGCCTAATGTGTTTTTCAAGCTTCTGGGGCTCAAACCGCAATCAGCCATATGGAATGCAACTCCCTTAACCACCACTAGGCTATAGGGCTGGCACAACAGAGCTAAGATTTATTTAAATTGAGGTTTAAAATCTTTTAACTCAAGTCCTAGACCCTCCCCTCACCCCCAGATTAAAAAACAAAACAAAACAAAAAAACTCTTCCAAATGAAAAGCAAAACAAAACCAAAACAATGTCCTTCTAAAAGTTATGAAAGGAATGCCTGATGAGGAGTTGATTGAAAGTGGTCATTTGTGGGAATATTTCACGTCTTGGTTTTTGTTTTGTGTCCAGGGTGCATTTGTGTCTGGATTTGGTGACTTACTACACACATCTCTAGAAGGTGACATCATATGCTAAGTTTCCTGCGTTTCTCCCCAGTAATACAGTCTCTGTGTTAGGCCATTACTGCTGAGAGGGAGGAGGAGGTGGCAGTGGGTTGTCCCTGGCAGTGACCCAGAGCCTCTGCTGACTCGCTGGTTATAATCTCAGCTGCATGACTGGCCATCTCTTTCACTAGTTCAGCTGGTGACTCATCTCTCAGTGTTCTTCCAACACCCACAAAATGAAGTAGTGTATTAAAGAAAACAGACGAGGGGGAGAAGAACAAAAAGTTGTGTGTGCGATCCTGCATGGCCTCAGCTTTGCAATGAGTGTTCTGGTGCTCATCCAAATTTTTCTCCAAGAATGACCCAGGAATCAAGCTTACAGTTGTTTACAGTTCTGTGTTCAAGGTTAGTCAGAACATGGAACACCAAAAACGTCACAGAGGATATTTAAAAAGCTAATTTAAAAGTTAATGTAAAAAGTTGATTTAACATCTTTCTTTTTTTTTTTTTTTTAATTTGAGAGATTTTTGTCAGAGGTCACGTGCGCTCGCCAGAGAGACAGAGACAGAAAGTGAGAACTCCCCTCCCCCACCCCCCCTGGAGGGATGGCCACACTGCAATCCCTACTACTCCATTCTCTTCTCAGGATTTTGGGCGCACACACACACGCACCCAGCATGAGTTTGAAGTCACTGGGTCTGGGACTCGAATGGCAGTCGGCCACATAGGAGGAGCTCAGGGACATAACTGCTATGCCATCCACTGGTCCCTTGATTTAACATCTATTTGAAAAGCATCATTAGAATTGCCATTCCAAAAGAGCAATGGTAAAACTCAACTGCAAAAAAATGTTACTAATTTTGATAAAAAGCTGCTCTGTGAAACTTTCTTTTCTTTAAGCCTACATTTTGCTCAATGTACCAGAGAGATTATTCTGTTTTTATTAAATCAAACTTCATTCAACAGTACTCTGTACTAGAGCGATTATAATCTCTGAAGAAAAAAGTCATTGCACAATTAAAGAGAAAAGCATAAAAGGCTTCTTTGACCTTCAAAATGTCAAAAGCAGCAGCTAATAAAGTTGTACTTTCCCAGAATATTTCTTTTTACCTTTTTTGTTAATTGCCAGAGGGTGTGTGCATGAGAGAGAGAGAGGGAGAGAGAGGGAGAGAGAAGGAGAGAGAGAACACCCCAACAGTGTGTGGTCATGCCACAAACCTTTTTCCTCTACTTCTCTTTCCCATCAGGACTGATCCCTGAGATCAGAATTCAAGCCATTTTCAGCCACACGGAATCCAGTTCTGACTCTCTTAACCACTGAGCTATGGGGCTGGACCTCCCCAAATCTTTCTGTCAATTACAGAAGGGTTCATCAGCAATTTCATCACAGGGGAAAGACTGATGAATCTGAAATTCGGGAGTGAGGGTTTGTGCTAGGAACAGATGTATCGTCAGCCCAGGAGACTCGACAAGAAGGAGTAGGGATTTTAAGAAGGAAGAGTCCACGAAAACTCTCCAGGGTATCAGGACACTGCTTCATATAGTCAAGATTTGGCTCTGACCCTTCAGACAAGGCTGCCTGCTAAACGTTTGGAAATGAGCCAGTGAGCCAGTGTTCTAATTAGCACCCACTTTTCCCCCCAGCAGCAATGAGGGCTTCTCTCAGGCATGAAAGAGGATGAAGTCCTCTTTTTCAATGGCGAGCTCACGGCATATAACGTAAATTTCTTCATTCCTCCTGCAGGACTGAGCGTTTCAGAATGTGCCTTCTGGGCCTCCACAAGCAACAACTGGGGTTCAGAATCCTGTCCTACTGAGCGAAGGCTGAGGATCAGGCACCCTGCTCGTCCCCACTCAGCAGCTGTTGTGGGGAAAGCACTGTCACAATGGGGGCCCATGGCCTCTGCCTTCTTGGACCACCCCACAGAACTCATTTCTTCCGCTTATCAATTCTCAGGAGTCCACCAACATTTCCTGTCTCCAAATTCAGTCCCGTTTTATAGTATTGGTATTTTTCTACATATGAAAACATTGTATTTGTTATTGTTGTTATTGTTTTGTTTTTGTATACTACCGGAGGGTATGTTTGCCAGAAAGATGGAGAGAAACAGAGGAAGAGAAGGAGAAAGCACTCCCTAATGGGGTGTGGTCACGTCACAATCCCTTCTCCATTTCTCTATCCTGTTGGGATTTGGGGCACATATGCACATGCACCAGGCATGTTTTTTAAGCTTCTAGGTCCAGCACTTGTACTGCAGATGGCCATGTGGGATCTGCTCCATTAACCACTAGACTATGGGGCTGGCCCTGGAAATACTGTTTCATTATTAGACCAGACTATGTAAATCACTCCAACGGATTCTCTGAGAAGAACACAGTTGTGCTCCTTTTGCAAAAAAACTTGATTATTTTTGCACTGCTAAAATGTTCTTCACTTTAAAATATATTTCCTATAGCTCCCCATTTTTAACATAGATCAGCACATTCCTACCTATTCTTTTGATCTCCGCAGAAGCTTCGGTTCCTCTCGTTAGGTTACTCCCCTCTCCATAGGCCCTCATGATGTCATGGTTCTTTTTCTCACACTCATGGTCCTTGTGATGGGTGTACTCTTCATCTCCTGCTAGATTACAAGCTGCATGGGGTAATGACGGCTGTCTCACACACCACTCCATTCTAACAACCAGCATGCCATTTGGCACCCCTGGGGAATCCCAGTAAATACTTACCAGCAGGTGGCGTGGTGGTTGAGGCGCTGGACTCTCACATGGCTGACGACGGTTCAAGTCCTGGACCTGGTGGCTTGCTTTCTCAATTTTTCTCTCTCTCTGGTCAAAATAAAAATAAATAAATGAATAAATAAAATTAAAAATAAAATAAAATTTGAAAACTACTTAGGGAGTATTCTTAAATATTTCTACAGTAACAACCTCAATTTCTCTTTTTAAAAATATTTGTTTATTTATTTATGTTTATGTATTTATTTTATAGGAAAGAGAGAGAGGAGAGATGAGGAAGCACCCTCCGTGGGGGATGATTACACCTCACCCTTCTCCTTCATTCTTTTTCTTTTTTTTGGATTTTGGACACACTCACACATGCCTGGTGTATTTCTCAAGCCATCGGGTCTAGACCATGAACCATGAAGTTGGCCGTGTGGGATCCAGCTACCTTACCACTACACTATCACCTGCCCCCTGAAAATTTCCCATTAATTAATTAGTTAATTATCTTTTGCACTTTTAATGATAATCAATTTTACCAAAACTTGATAAACCCCCAAACTTTACAGAAACAGAGCTATGTGCTGATAGTAACACCTGTTCTTTGCATAGCACTGGGCAGTACAGAGCCCTATTTTATCGATTGTTTTGTTTGATCCTCACAATCACATTGAGAAATTGAAGCTCAGACGTCTACCTGGCTTTGTACCACTGTAAATGGAAAGCAAAGACTCACTTCCAGAACCTATGTGTCTCTGTGTCACCACACTGCCTAATGGCTAATAAATAAACCCTTTGACCAGAGTTTGTCTCACTGACTCTAAGAAACTTGATTACATCCCCCTTTTAATCCAATTCATTTACAATTGGGTCAATATTCTCTTTCCTTTCAATCAGTTTCTCCAAACAACTGGCACAAAGAGCTCCATCAGAGGCCAAGTGACCAACTAAAATTCCACTCTGCCAAATGTGGATTTCTTCCACACCTCACTCCCACCCCAACGATATCTTATTAGTGTGGGTGTTGTTTTCAGACCTGACCCCCATGTCTGGTACTGTGGCCACACATAAAGGACTCTCAACATTCTTTGTTGAGGCTTCCTACCAGTTGCCCATCACAAAGTGAGCCAAAGGGCAAATTACCATGGGAAGATCCTATAGAAATGTCAATTTGAGCAGCAGAGGCATGGTGGGTGAATTTCCATGGACTATTGTTGGTGTTGCCTTTGCCAGTTCTGTCTCGTCTGTGTCATGTTACTGCGTGCCAACCTAGGTGCTACCGAAATACAATGTCTCATTGTTTCACTCAGGTTCCACTTCTTTTCTTTTTTTTCCCCTCTTATTTTATTTTTTTTCCTTATTTTTTTAACATTCAATCACTGTATATCTTTACAACATTGAAAACGAATTTTCCCAGCATGAATACCCTGTTATTTCAGTCAAACAAACTAGAAACTGAAAGACTGGAAGGCATAAAAGCATGGACAACAACCATCAATGCCAGAGACAGTTCGGAAGCTGGCAGGAAATGGGGATGCGGGGGCAGGGAAGGAATTAAGGGGGAAAAAATGAAAGAGGGAGAGAAAATATTCACTGGGTTCCATTTCAATGAATAATAAAGGAGGGCCAAGAGATGAGTGGTGAGGCCCTCCAGGCTCTTTCACTTGACAACTAGGGTCCCAGCGTGAGGAGCTGCTGGTCTCCACATCATGGTCATTGGGTATTTGAAGCATGACCACACCCATCTGTTTTTTTTTTTTTCTTTCTTTTTTTAGAGAGATTTTTGCTATAGGGTACATGTGCTCACTGGAGAGAAAGAGAGGGACAGAGAGACAGAAAGTAAGAAATCATCTCCCAGTAGGATGGCCATGCGGCAATCCCTTCTCCATTCTCCTCTCAGGATTTTGGACATGCATGTACATGTACCCAGTGTGAGTTTTAAGCTGCTGGGGTCTGGGACTTGAACTACAGTCAACTACATGGGAGTTCAGCATCGTAACCATTATGCCGTCTGCTGGTTCCAAATACAACCACCTTAAGATGTGGCCTGTTAGTCAGCTGTTGTCTTACACAAGTTGACTTGGTTAAGATTAATTCCAACTCTTTCGGTCTCTACTGAAAATTCTCCAGATAGACTTCTTGCTCCCCATAATGATCAGTATAATTGCAGCATCGGTATCACCTGACTGTAGCAGAACCCTGCAGCAGCGTGGATTCACGTACAGGGCTCATCTCGTTTTTGTTCCTCCATGTTGTTATTATGCAGCATTATCTGTAATAAGTTCTGTTTGCCAAGTAACTTATATTACCTTTCTAAATTAAGAGACTTGGATAGGCCTATATTTTGCTAGCAATTTCAAGTACAAATGAAACTAGATAAAAGTTTTTAATAATCATCAATGTATTGATTATGTTGGATCACACATGACTTCTATGTTTTTCTATGAAAACAGGCACCATGACTTTTCCAACAACCCAATATTTATAATTAGAACTCAAAGAATTAAGGGAAATTGCTCTTTTCCATTGTTCCATTCTAGTATTAGTTGATGAAGAATAATTAAATTACTTGATCCCTAGAATGATGTGATCTAGAATACCAAGTTGGAAGGTGATTGTCTTATTCTGTTTTGTGCTATTATAATAGATTACCTGAGACTGAGTAATTTATAATGAATGGCAATGAATTGGTCCTGAGTTCTGGAGGCTGGGAAGTCCAAGGTTTAGGGGCTGACATCTGCTGAGGGTCTTCTTGCTGCATCATCCCATGGTAGAAGTTAAAAGGCAGAGAGGGTGAGAGAGAGAGAGAGCAACCTATTCCAGCTGTAACAAATCTTCTCCTGCAATAACAGCTCTAGTCCATGCACAAGGGTAGAGCCCTCATGGCCTAAACACCTCTGAAAGGACCCACCTCCCCAAACTGTCACAATGTCTTAAGTTTGGAGGGGACAAACATTCCCTCCAATTTACATTCCTTATGCTACTTTTTAAAGACTATTATTACTTCTCAGATATAGGGAAAAAACAAATCAGTGGGTTTATAAATGGAATGTGGTGGCCACTTTGGTTTTAATTTTCATTCTCTTCCTTCTCCTCCATTTTGGGGAAATAAAAATGAATGCTTGTATATTATTAGTGGGAAAGGAGACATGCTCTGATCATGAACCTTACATTTTCTTTCCACAGTAATAAAAGATTAGTGGCCTTAGTGCCCATGCCCAGTGACCCTCCGTTCAATACCCGAAGAGCCTACACCAGTGAGGATGAAGCCTGGAAGTCATACTTGGAGAATCCCCTGACAGCAGCCACCAAGGCGATGATGAGCATTAATGGTGATGAGGACAGTGCTGCTGCCCTTGGCCTGCTCTATGACTACTACAAGGTAGGCCCCACAGCCCCGCCTCCCCTTTTTCTGCCTCTCAGGCCTTCCCTGCTGGTGGAAGGAAGGGGATAGATTTTTGTCACAGACCAGGGAGCTAATAGTATTTACAAACTCTTCCTGTCCTCATTGGCTTCTCTGCTTCCTATCTATGCAACTCAACTTTACCGCATACCCATGGAAACCCAGTGTCCTAATGCTCATGCCACCTGCCCCTATATATAATTCTTACTTAACATATTACAAATACTTCCTTAGTACTGTTTTTACTTTAGAATTATAATTTTTGGTGAATAAAAAATATTACAGTGTGTGGCTGTACCGTAATTTAGTTACTGCTCATTTGGTGAGCATTTAGGTTGCCTCTGGATATTTCAGTTTTATAAGAAACATTCAGCAATTCTAGATTTTTGTTTTGTAAGGAACATTCTGATGGATGCTTTTTGCAAAAGACTTTGCAGCTATTTTAACACCTATTTTTTTTTTACCTTAATTGTTTCCATTTGTTTTAGTGGGTGTTAATTATGAAAAACTCCTAAAGCAAAATTAATGTAATTGACTTACATTATAAAAAAATACCTACCATGTAATACTTACAAAATAGGAGTATTTTAGGAAATCATATGCGAAACAATGGTCTGTCTCAACCTGGAATGGCCTGCTCCCTTGGAAGCATTAAAGTGTAAAATATGAACAAGTGTAGGGTCCACCAGGTTGTGTGGTGGTTAAGATGCATGGCTGACTGCAGTTCAAGTCCTGGACCCAGAGGCTTAAAAATCACCTTGCGTTATGTGTGAGTGCATGCCCAAAATCCCTAGAGGAGAATGGAGGAGAAGGCATTGTGGTGTGGCCATCCCCCTTGGGAGTGATTTCTCACTTTCCTTCTATCTCTCACCTGCCACCCCCTGGTCCTGTGGGGGGGTGGAATTTAGAGAATGAGATTTATTGCCTGCCTTTGATTGTAAACACCTTTGGCTTTTACTGGGAATTGGCAAGAAGGTGAGAATGGCTGTGTTTACTTTGCTGGTTGGGCACAATGAACTTTTATTTGAGAGTGAGAATAGAATCTCACCTTTCCCTCTCCTATTAAGAGAAATTCAGAGCTGTGGGCTTTATCTCCCAGGAGGAATATTTCCCTTTTAGTAATCTTCAGTCTCTGCTTCCAGTCTCCTCTCTGCTTTCTACTTCCTGTTTCCTTCCAGCACCCTCCACTTTGCAAGTTTTCTTGTCTCCTGTCTGTCCTAAAACAGTCTTCATGCTTTCACAAGAGCTTCCACCAACAACTCTGCCCCTATTCCCAAGCCTACTCTTCTGTCAAAGTTTTTAAAATTACTTTTTTCTTTTCCAACTACTTCCTATTTTCCCCTTTAAAAGTCCAGGAGGGGTCCGGCTGGTGGTGTGATGGTTAAGGTGACTGGATCCCACACGTCTGACTGTGAATACTGTACCCAATGGCTTGAAAAACACGCTGTATGCATGCCTAGAATACCGGCGAGGAAAATGGAAGAGAAGGGATTGCGGTACAACCAGTCCCCATGGGAGGGGGGGAGGTATTTTTTCAATTTCTCTCACTCTAGCTCTCTCTCTGCAGTTAGCGCACATACTCCCCTAGCAAAATTTAAGCAAACATACAAATGAACAAACAAAAATCTCAGGAGGGCTTTGTTCTTGGGGAGATGAATGGAAGCAAAGTCAGGCCTTACCTAAACTGAAGAGCAAGGTGTGGCAAGTGTGAGCGACCAGTGGGTAGGCCTATCTAAGGTGTTTTTAATGAGACTATTATTAGCTCATTTAAACACATCTTCTGTTGTTGGAAAGTGCTGAGAAATATATGAAGGGCATTCCACTGGTAACCAGGCCAGTCTAAGCTGACTTTTCCTCCTTACGAGGAGAGTTAGAATTAGCAGGTTTTTGATAGTACACTTAAGAAAGTGTAAAATTCCATTCATGACTCTTGACATAGCAGCAAGGTTTGTAACTTTGGATGGCCTGCGCTCCAGATGAAAGAATGTTTTAGAGCCTAAACTGTAGTTTGTGTCTATTGGGCTGTTTCTTCTATGGTGAGAGTCACACCTGAAAGAATAAGGTTGAAAACCAGAATGGTTTCATGGCAGGCTTTTCTTCCTGTTTGTGGTTGTTATATATTTTTCACTTTTTCTGAGGATCCCACTGGAAAAACAGAAGGAGAGATTCTGAATGTTTTGAGGTGAAATTTTTCAGTTTATTGAGGATTATGCAGAACCACAGAACTCATCAGATTAGATTACTTCATGTATTAGGACATTTCTTTCTTTCTTTTTTTTTTTTTTTTGAGAGATTTTTGCTATAGGGTGCTTGCACTCACTAGAGAGACACAGAGAAATAGAAAGCAAGAAATACCCCCCACAGGGGGATGTCCATTCAGCAATTCTTGGAATCCCTTCTCCATTAGTCTCTTCTTGAGATTTTGGGCATGCATGTACATGTGCCCAGTGTGTGTTTTAAGCTGCCAGGTCTGGAACTTGAACCATGGTTGACTACATGGGAGTCCAGTGACATAACCATTACTCCATCTGCTGGTCTCTTTTTCCTTTTTCAAATTGGCAAAAGGTCCAGAGACAGAGTGAAAGGGTCGGAGAGAGAAAGAGAGATACCCCCTACGAAGTTATACTTCTTTCTTCTCTATTTCTTCATCAAGTGAAAATTTTGTCTCCACGTGTACATGCACCTGGTGCGTTTCCCAAGCCATTTGGGCCAGAACTTGAAACCTTGATCAGCCCTGTGGGATCCAGCTCCCTTAACCACTAGTCTACAGGGCTGACCATTTCTTGAAAGTTTAGCTTGTTCTGGTCTCATCCTTAGAAGAACGACATTGAAAAGTGATTTGTCCATTGTAATTTCTGAAAATAATCAAGACTTGACAGTGCTATCAACCTTTAAAATCTATCAATGGCCCAGCTGCAGCGTCACAGGTAGTAGGGCAGCACCATGCTATGTTGGAGCCATGTAGAGAGGCCCAGGGCTTCAATCCCAGGTTGCTATGCAAGGTATGCCCATTGGGCACATCCATGATCCTGGCTGGCTAGAAGGCTGTCATGTAGGGGGCCTGAAGGGTGGATCTTAGTGTGGTGGGACCCTATTTGGGGTCTCTCTCTCTCTCATGAAATAAATAAACTTAAAAAAATATCAGTTTATACAATGTTAGAAAATCATGGAAAAAAGTAATTCAATAAAGAGCTATAGACTTTTAACTATAGACTTTTAGCTTAATTTTTATATAAATTCTCTATTGTGAAATTATATGGCTTCTTTTATTTTGCAAGTTTTCCTTCATTTCTGCTAGAAACATTTTAGTGTCTGTTGCAAGAATGAGTGTTTTTCAAGCTACCAACACTGGGACTCAAACCATGTTGTCAGCCATGTGGAATTTGGCACCCTAAACCACCAGGCCATAGGACTGGCCCAATTGTGCCTAATTTATAAATTAAACTTTAATAAATTTTAATACAGGTGTGTGTGTGTGTGTGTGTGTGTGTGTGTGTGTATGGATGTATATATGTATATATGAAAAGCCATAATACATACAGGATTCAGTACTATTCCCAGTTTTAGGCACCCATGGGGATCTTTGGATATATTCCCTTCAGCTAAGAGGGACAATTATGTTAATCAAATGGGAAGGGTTAATTAGGCAGACGAAAGTGACTAATGGGTTCATTGATATTATAGCATGTATCAAAATTTTATTATTTTTTTTAAGGCTGACTAATATTCTCTTGTATGGACATACCACATTTTATTTATCCATTCATCTATTGATGGATACTTAATTGTTCCTCCTTTGGGCTATTGTGAATTATGCTGCTATGAACATGAGTGTATTGTATAGTGTATTGAAATTTTATGTTTGTGTGTCATTTTCAATAGGTAACAAGAGCTATGTTTCATTTGTTTCATTTTTATAAAAAGTTTATTTATTTGTTTCTTTCATGAGTGAGGGAGATAAAGCAAGAGGGAAACAGAGTCAGCACCCTCAACAAAGTCTTGACACCACAATCTACATCCAGCCCTACCCAACCCTGGTTCACAGCCAGATATGTGCCCAGTGTATTCAGTGAGGTCTCCAGATATGAACCCACTTCTTCCCCATGTAGGCCTGTCTTGCAGAGTATCATGTATTATTGCTGTGCCATCATCTGCCTTCCTCATCTCATTTTTTATCTAGTTGTAAGCACAGGTACCCTGTAGACTTTCAAAATCAATACATTGACCAAATTGAACTAAACCCTTAGAATCATCTTATTTTTTAACAAATACTTAACTTATAAAGTACCAGGTACTCTAAGTACTTTAAAAAATTACTCATTTAATTTTATTAAAAACCGGTGAGGTACTAGTCTATATTATACACCATTTTACAGATGAAGAAAGTGGGACAGCTCGAATAGTCCTACTGGGATATTGGCGCATGCCTGGCATGCTTTCAAGACACCCAGTCAGGATGGTTGCTCATGTGGGATCCAGTTCCCTTAACCACAAGGCCATTTGCCAGTCAATCATCTTTCAGGTAATATGGTAGCATCACTTGTTGGCATTATAGTTACTAAGACAATAATGGAAGTGCTTTGGGAAAAAATAAAATTATGACAGTAAGTCCATGAGTCCTGTGTGGGATGACTGATGGTGGTTCAGGTAGATTAGATGCTGACCGGCAGTGCAACCCATGTCCCAGTTCCCCCTCTCTCAGACCAGTACCTGAAGTCCTTCCTGTGGTGGCACAGTAGTAATACAATGGGACCCACATGAGAAAGGTTCTGCATTTGTGTCCTGGGACCTCCCTGAGCACACTAGACACACTTGTGTGTACACATGATCTAGGTCAGCTGAGACTGGGGAGGATACAGCATGAGTCCTGTTGGGCGTTTTTCTCTCTTGGAGAGGGGGCAATCCCTGTTCATTAACATGATCCTTGCTGTAACTCCATGAACAAGAGCAAGGTTCTCTGTTCATGGGCACCTGTGTACACACACACAGAGCTCAGCTCCCCCCCATTCACTCCCATGATGGCGAGGACATGGGAGGTGCTCAGGGCCAGTTGACGAGTTGAGCAGCTCGATCACATTTATTGTGGCCCCGAGTTTAGCACCATCCCTTTGTCTCTGGCTCCACTGTCATTGTCACTCAGGCAACTCATCTTTAACCAATCTTTGGCAATAGCAAACTTTGCCACTTTGCCTAGAGAAAGTTACATTTTAGTTCTTTTGCTTGAGGTGGTGTCCAGCTCTGAGGAGGTCACAGTTGCACATATCAAAGCCTGACTGATGGTTGATGCTTCCAGGTTCCTCGAGAGAAGAGGCTGCTGCCTATAAGCAAAGCCAGTGACAGCCAAGAAGACCAGGAGAAAAGGTATGGTGTGTGTGAAGGAACATGCCTGGCCCCCAGAATATCTCTTTTTCTGTGATTGTTTTTAAACAACTTAATTAAACTGTAAGTTTTGTTTTTGAAAAGCAGTGAGTTCAAGAAACAGCCTTTTCTATTTGTATTTTGGAGTGGAGACCCCAACCAGATCTGTCAGTAGAGAGAAGGTGCATTTTTACTTGGGCATTGAAAGCATCATTAGCAGACTCTTCAGATACCAACTCTCAAGGAGCCTTAAAATCCCAAGAGCTAGGGGCATGGTGTGTAAGGCACTGGACTCTCACATGGCCTATCACAGTTAGAGGCCTGGACCTGGCAACCTAAAAAACACTGAGGGGCAGGGGTGCATGTCCAAAATCCTGAAAGGAGAATGGAGGAGAAGGGATTGCGATGTGGCCATGCCCCCTAGGGGGGGAATTTCTTACTTTCCTTTTCTCTGTCTCTCTCTGGCAAGCACACATGCCCTACTATGGAAAAAAAAAAAACTAAAAAACAAAACAAAACAAAACAAAAATACCAAGAAAAATCCCAAGAACTAGAGATGATATTCTGAGCAGGCAGCCCTCTGCTGGGCTTTTTTGATCCCTCCTGCCTTGGCTCTATAACTGTAGCCCTTGAAAGGGGATGAGACATTTCAAGGATTACTCTGTTTTAAATAATTATTTATTTATTATTATTATTTCTTAATTTGCCGAGAGAGAGGCAAAGTGGAAAAACGAGTCATGTCTGGGACTCTAGCCATGAGAAGCCATGTGCAAGTCCATTGCATTAACCACCACATCACCCGTTGACTCATTAAAGGACTGCTTTTGATGAAGGGGAATGGAAGGAGATTGGGCTGTTTCTCAGCAGAGGAAGGCATTGGTGTTGTGTGAGGAGCAGTAGCAAGCGCTGTGTAGGAATAGGACAGGAGAGCTGTTAGGAGATCATTACATCACTCCCCTTTCCTGCCTCCTGACTGCAGAAGCAGGTGAAAATGTAAGGCACAGCCAGATAAATTGAGATTTAAAAAACCAAACAAAGGAATCAGCAGATGGCATAATGGCTATATCACTGGACTCCCACATAGTCAACCGTGGTTCGAGTCCCAGACCCGGTGGCTTAAACTCACGCCAGGTGCATGTGCATGCATGCCCAAGATCCCGGATGGAAGAGAAGGGATTGTGGCACGGCCATCCCCGCTGGAGGGTGATTTCTTGCTTTCTGTCTCTCTGTCTCTTTCTGGCTTTCCGGTGAGCACACGTGCCCTATAGCAAAAACCTCTCCAAAGGCAAAAACAAAAACGAAAACAAAAAAAACCCAAACCAGAAACAGTTTAATTTTCCTTTTTTTTTTTTTCCAGCCAGAAGGTGTATGCACTCACCATAGAGAGACAGAGAGAGGGCAAGTGAGAACGCACCCTCCCCGTGGGGAATGGCCGTGCTGCTATCCCTTCTTCTTCAATTCCTTTGGGGATTTTGGGCATGCATGCACACCTGCTCAGTGTCTTTTTCATGCTATCAAGTTCAGCCCTGGATTTGAACTTTACCTTAACCACCACACCACCGGCTGGCCCAACAGTTTACTTCTGAGGAAGCCAATTGGAGAATGTGACTTGGAATCTGCTCCTTGCAAGCTTTCAGTCCTGACGTAGGTGTGTTCTACCCACCCAGCCCCAGGCAGGACTGCTTGCCTCTTGTAGCCCGGCAGGAGCACTGGGAGAGTTCCCTTTCTTTGGTGAGGATGATCTGGACAAAAAGAAGGGACTGAACCACCTTGCTCAGCTACTTCCCCCAAAGTAACCCATCAAGTAAATTTTCCCGCCTGTCATGGGGGGAAATCTGAAGCCAAGATATTAAAACCTACCAGCACATGGGCCAGAGTCTTACCTGGCTGTGAGAGGAACTGCTAATGGCATTATGACCTTGCTCTGTGCTCAGCAGCAGGGGCCACTCTACCAACCAGCAGCCCAGAGCTGTGCTTCCCCTCCAAGACACATCCTCAGAAGATTAAAGCTGTCTGCATCTGATTCATGGTTCTGCCAAGGATATACTGAAGCTCTAGGATGCCATCGGGTCCTGGGATCTTGTTGGCAGGAGAGATGACAGGACAGAAGAGGTTGAAATCTTTAGGCCTGTAACTTGATCTAGCCAGCTTTATTGATCTAAGCTATCTTGCTGTCGGCCTAGTCCTGTACCAGTAACCATAGCGGGGTCAAAGCAAACAGTCTAAGCTGCCTGCTCTGTCTACATTGTACTTAATAGACTAGAGAGCCCGTTTTCTGTTAAAGCATCCTTTAGAACAGCATGTTAAAGTGGCTGTCACTTTTTTTTTTTTAATTGATAGAGGGCATATGCACTCACCAGAGAAAAGAAAAGAAGGAGGAGGGAGAGAAAACAGGGGGATAGGGTCACACAGCAATACTTTTCCTCCATTTCTCCACTCCATCAGGATTTGGGGCATGCATGCACGTGCCTCATGTGGTTTTTCAAGCCATTAGGGCTGGGATTCAAACCACAGTCAGCCATGTGGGCTTTGGCTCCCTACACACAAGGCTTAACCACTGGCTATGGGCCGGCCCTACTCATTATATTTTAATGGTTATTTTTATGATTTCTGCAGAGTTCCTTTTAAAAAAGCTGACAGTGAGGTTTAGACTAAACCACCTTGTAGAGACTAATTATAACTCAATAAACTTCCCATTGAATGTAATTGGAAGGATATGATCTTGATCTGCAGTATATTCGTGAATTAAGATGCCACGTGCTAACATGATAACTGTAGATTGAAGTTTCCTCCTTGAAAAATAACAGAATCATGATGACATAATAAAAACATTTAAAAAGTGTATTTAATGCACTATTCTTAGCATTACATTTTTCTTATATTTGATTCAATTTTAAATTCTATTGCAAGTAAGTCAGTATTGCACAATAATTCTTTGTTCTGTTTATCCATTTTTGGATGTCTTTTTGAAGTTCTTGAGCAGTAGCTTCGAAAGTTAATACTGTTCTACAGAGTATTCAGGGACTTCAAAAAGTTTGTGGGAAATGGAATTAAAGCACAACTTTATTTTGGTGCAAAAAATGATTGAATTCTTTGCATAGTTTTCTCATTTTTATACTAGACATTTACACGAACTTTTTGAAGATTCCTAGTTACACATTCTAGGGTGATAGTCTATTATTTCCTGGTGATAGAAATATAACAATTTGACTAGATTTAGGCTGGGTCGTTGGGAAAGTCACGACACATTTTTGCATAGAAAAACAGAAAAATACATCCTGACTTTGCCGACAACTTCATATAACTCTATAGCCTACTTACTTTTTTGTTGTTGTTTATGAAAACACCCCAAAATATTTTGACTTGTGTTCTTTGTCTAAAATTGATTATGTTTTGCATGAAGTAAAGATTTAAGAACTTTGGCCTGAAATAGACTACCTATGGAGAAGTTGGTTGGTTAACTTTAAATATTTTGGCCATGCTGAAAGCACTGTACCTGGGCAAAGTCCAGAGTGGAAACTTGAGTATTTGATAATCAATCAAAGTAGATCAACCCATCCACACCCACCTTGCAGGACACTACCCACAAGTACTCAGTGAATATTCCTCTACAATATGGTCTGTGGTGAAAAGGGTTTGGGAAATCCTGGGTTATAATTGAAGATCTTGATTGCATTCATGATGCTTATGACCCACTTGGGTGATCTTGTTATGGCGATTTAAAAAAACAAAGTATTTATTCTATCTTATTTATTAGTATTCTTCTTCAATTTGACCAGAGAGTGACAGAGAGAGAGAGAAAAAGAGAGAGAGCAAGCTGCCAGGTCTGGGACTTGAACCATGGTTGGTCAAGTGTGAACCCAGTGCCTCAACCACCACACCACCTACCAGGCCCCTCTGGCAATTTTCGTTGTTGTTTCTGTTTGTTTTTCAATACTGACTTTATCATAGACTCCCTTTTCTGGAGAAGCATCTATTAGCATTCCACGCAGTATTCCAAATGATAAAATTTAGGAAATGCTGATGTAAATGGGTGGTCTGGGTTTTGGCATTCCCAGCTAGCTGGATTCAGATTAAACTTAATTTCTAAATTTTCACTGTGTCTTATATACAGATTCGTGCTATTGATTTGAACAGGAAAACAATGATTACTTAAAACCAGAATGTTTGCAGATTTCTGATTTTATTCCTCATGGGATTATTTCTACAGACCTGTGCCAGACTCAGAAGTCGATATTTTTCTTTTGGCTTTGTTCATGCTGAGCCATTCTTTTCTCAAGTTTCACTTTGAAGTTTTATCTGAAAAATCAAAACTAAAAATACCAAGGCCTGCTTGATAGGTAGGCAAGCCCAGAGGCAAATGGACTTCCTTCTTCACTGAGAGGGGTCAGGAGAACCCGATTCTTGGAAGAACCAATTTTATTTGAATAATTCTGTTAATTATAATTAAGAGAAGATTGTATCTCTAGATGCCAGTAAGCTTCAGAAAGCACACACTAGATAAAAATCTAAAATGTAAACAATCAGACACCTGAGACAGGGATTCATGCAAAACATATATTTTCCTCACCATGTTTCTCTCCAAAAGAATCCATAAATAAGTGAGAAGTAGCCCCTGAATTTTGCTGGCCTAGAGGGACTTTGCTAGTTTATTTTACCACCAACACTATCTCATTAACAAGCTCCTCTTTGCTTCTGCTCTGTCCTAGAATTTCTTAGTAGAAATAAAATTAATTTTCTAAACCCCCTCTTTGCTCTGTACCAGTCAGGGAGTCTGTGATCTGGGAGATCTTTTGCAGAAACCCAGTTACACCACTTCCTTAAACCCAAAAATCATTCAATGCCAAGGATATCGATGAGGTCATGTTCTTTCTTTTTTAAAAAGAATTGTTTACAATTTTATTTATCATTATTGTTATTTTAAAATTTGCTACAGGGCATATGCACTCATGAGAGAAAGAGAAAGAGAGAGAGAAACAAAGAGAGAGAGAGAGAGAGAGAGAGAGAGAGAGAGAGAAAGTGAGAAAGCAAGCCTCTAGGTCCAAACTGTGGTTGGCCATGTGGGCGTGCAGCACCTTTAACCACCATGCCACCTGCTGACTCTGAGATCATGTTATTTCTATTTGGTGGATGAAAAAATATTTATATTTAAATAATTATCCACTTTATTTTATTTTATTTATTATTATTATTTTACAAATTTCACCAGAGAGAGAGGGAGAGAAAAAGGAAAAGTGAGAAAGCAAGCCACCAGGTCCAGGATTTGAACCATGGTCAGTCATGTGGGAGTCCAGGGCTCTTAACCATCATGCCACCTGCCGGCCCCTGGTGAAAATATTTCAATCATAGGTTCTCATTATATTAATTTTTTTGTTTTATGTAAGTAGTTTAGCCCACAAAATGGTGAAAAATATCCTCCCCTCGCCACCCCTCTGTCACTTGACCATGTTTGTCCTCTACCTCTCCTGACTTTTTTTGTATTTACAACTTTTTCTGTTGAAAGTTTGCAAACATATACAGAAGTACAAAGAATAACATCATGAACCTTGAAATGCCTTCCCATCCTGCAGTTTAGTAATTAGATCAACTTGATGTCTATCTTTTCTCTTCCTCCTTTATAAAAAATTGCAGTAGTACGTAAAATTCCAACATCATGTCATTTCATCTCTACTTCTGAATTGAATCTCCCAAAAATAAGGATATTTCATTACATAAGTTCAAAATCATTGCCAAACAATTCAACACTAATTATCTTAATGTTACCTAGTTTCCAGTCCATATTCAATTACTTAAAAAAAATCCCATTGCTTCCTAAAATACTTCTTTGGTTTGTTTGGTGTAGGATCCAAACAAGATCTACTTATCATATTTGGTTATGACTTTTAAATCTCTTTTAAGTTTATAACAGTTCTCCAGTCATCCTCCCTTGGTTCATTGTTGAATTTAGATCAGCAGGTGTGCTACATTCTGGTCTGATTGCTTCTTTTTGATGTTAAGGCATTCTCCCAGCTCCTGTCTATCCTGACAGCTGAAAGGTAGATGTAATGGTTTGAGTAGGTTTAGGGTCAACTTTTTTTCTTTCCCTTCCTTCTTTCCTTCCTTCCTTCCTTCCTTCCTTCCTTCCTTCCTTCCTTCCTTCCTTCCTTCCTTCCTTCCTCCCTCCCTCCCTCCCTCCTTCCCTCCCTCCCTTCCTTGCTCCCTCCTGCCCTCCCTCCTTCCCTCCCTCCTTCCTTCCTTCCTTCCTTCCTTCCTTCCTTCCTTCCTTCCTTCCTTCCTTCTTTCCTCCCTCCCTCCTTCCCTCCCTCCCTTCCTTGCTCCCTCCTTCCCTCCCTCCTTCCTTCCTTCCTTCCTTCCTTCCTTTCCTTCTCTTTCTTTCTTCTTTCTTTTTCTTTCTCTTTTTCTCTTTCCTTTCTTTCTCTTTATTTTTGGAGTAGTACTTTATAGCATTATTGGGCCGAGTACTCCACATGACGGTTGGGGGAGGGGCACACACCAAGTGTCCTATTTCTAATGTTGCAAAGATCCCTTCATCCTGAAGTTCACCGGCAACTTCTCTCCTCGCGGCATTAGCCTCCACTGAATACTGCCTGCATCGGTTATTTTATTAGGCATTCGAAATGGTGATTTTCCTAACTGTCATGTTGCGGGGTTGGGTTTGAACACACAGAAGCTGTCTTGGCCCCAGTGAAGCTCAGAATAATTTGAGTGGAGGAGAAAACCGAGTGCAGGTCTTAAAGACTGTTCCAGTGAACCTTTCCCTAAATCAAGACCACCTGGAGAATTCCAAGCGGGAATCCTACAGCGCCAGCGTCCCCGAGAGCCCCGCCGTCATCCCGGTGTCCGGAATCACCGTGGTGAAAGCGGAGGATTTCACACCGGTTTTCATGGGCCCCTCCGTGCACTACCCGCGGGGCGATGGGGAGGAGCAGCGTGTGGTGATATTTGAGCAGACTCAGTATGACGTGCCCTCCATGGCCACCCACAGCACCTATCTCAAGGATGACCAGCGCAGCACCCCGGACAGCACCTACAGCGAGAGCTTCAAAGACGGACCGGCAGAGGTGAGTGCGGCCGCTCCTGAATTCCCACACCCTGCTTCTCTGCTAGTTGGCTTGCTCTGTTTGCTTCTAAGTAGGATAAAGGAATTAAACTGAGTTTAGGTTTGCTTTTGTCGCAATGCGTTTGTGGTATTCTGGTAGTTTTTCCTTTCTAAACAGGTATTAAAAAGCCAGGGTGTGTCTTATATGCATGGAGGACTATTTCTATTTTTGGTGACTTTTAGATAACATTTTTCCTTTGTTTTAGTGCTAGTGTTCAAATGAAATATTTAGGAGGAATTAAGAGATATTTGTATGGAAACTCTTGACTTTGCAAAGTTTCCGCCTTGACCTCTAGTCTGTAACCTTCCAAATGGCAGATAGCTAAAGAGGTTGCTTCACTCCTTGTGTTCAAAAATAACCTAATGCTTTAAAAACTTGTTTGATTGACTACTCAAGAAGGAATTTTGTGTTATCAATAATTAAGTGTGTGTGCATGTGTGTACTTGGAACGTTACAGTGGAAACTGCATGTTCTAATGTGTCTATTGGACTTACAGAAACAATTGTCTTTGCTTGTTTGTTTTAAATGCACAGTTCTACTGCACGATTTGAGAATCTTGGTAAGGGGATACAGTTGTGTGACAACCGTTAGAATCAAGAAATGAAAAGTCTCTTCACGCTAAGAGTCTCTCAAGTCACCTTGCACGTGACGCTCACCCTTCTACCTTGTTCTTGGCAAGCACCCAGTTGCTGCCTTTTGTCACTCCAGTTTGCCTTTTTAAAAATTTTATATAAATTGAATGATCAAGTAGATAATCTCTTATGTTATCTTCTTTCACTTAGTGTATTTCTGAGATTCATTCATGTCATTAATAGTTTGTTGTTTTTTAATTGCTGAATAGTATTCCGTTGAAAGTGTGTGTCACAATTTATTTGTTCATCAGTTGATGGAATGGAATTTGGTTGCTTTTAGTTTTAGGCTTATGAATTTTAGGCTACCGACATTCATATTTATGTTTTTTTTTAAGTTTTTGTTGCTTGTTTTGAGTTGTTTTTTTTTTTTTCGTTTTGTTTTTGTTTTTGTTTTTGCCATGTGGTGCTCACCAGAGAGACACAGAGAAAGGGAAAGTGAGAAATTACCACACACACACACACACACACACACCCCATACACACACAGGGGACATGGCCATGCTGCAATCCCTTCTCCTTCAATCTCCTCTTGGGATTTTGGACAGGCACACACACACACCCAGCATGATTTTCAACCCACAAGATCGACCATGTGAGAGTCCTGTGGCTTAACCACACTGTCACCTGCTGGCCCCCTTGTATATGTTTTAAGGTGGACATACGCTTTCATTTTTCTTGGTTAAATGAATGTCTAGTGCTGGAGTTGCCGGCCACGTGGTAATGCATGTTTAACTCTGTAAGGTACAGTGTTTCAAAGTGGCTGTGCTGTTTTAATTTCCACAGCAAAGTATGAGGATTCGTGTTTCATACAACCTTGCCACAACTTGGTATTGTTAGTCTTTTCAACTAGCTAGTTTAGAGAATGTGTGGTGATATCTCCTTGGGTATTGAATTTGCATTTCTCTGATGTCTAGTGATGTTGCGCATCATTTCACGTGGCTATGTAGCCCTTCTCATAGCTTCTTTTGTGAAGTACCTATTTATATCTTTTGCCCAGTTTTTAAACTGGACTATATGGTTTCCTTTAATTATGATGTAAGAATTCTTTAAATAACGTGACTATAGGCCTGTTATCAGTTATGTGCTTTGCAGTCTGGTAGCCTGTTTGTTCTCTTAAGTATGTCTTTCACTGGGCAACAGTACCTTTATCAGTTGACTTTATCAATTTTGTCTTTTGTAGTTTATGCTTTAGGTGTACCATTG